>NC_056732.1:209365816-209463316 GCF_019279795.1 Protopterus annectens | reverse complement strand
ACAACATGACTACATTAATTCCTACACTATAATGTCTGCTGATATACACACACACACACACACACACACACACACACACACACACACACACACACACACACACACACACACACACACACACACACACACACACACAGACACACACGTGCACACACATGTGAAGTGTCACAAATGCATTATACCGACCACACCTTATGATTCATGCCATGCACAACACACAAGCAGACCACAACAGACACACACATGACAGGACCTTAACAACATGCAGTGGAGCTACATCCAGTTAATGTTGCTTGTACTTAACCTGTGAGATAAGTGATATGTCAGTGTATGTGATGGACCTTCACCTAAAACACAGTGCACCCATTTCCACAATAGTAATGCACCCCTTTATAGTAGACTGCTTACAAAATCACAAAAATATGTGCTAGTATGTTACAGCTCCTACAAATATGCTACTGTGATTACCAGTGTAATGCACTGCAATGAATCCCTCCATAGGTGAACATGCAAGTATTGCAATATGGCTAAGCTTAACAGTTGCGTCCATGGCAAACTGGCAGCCCTTAACATGTCTGGGGTATAGATGAGCCTTAACAAAACAGTTATACACTCACTGGCTACAGGATGATGGACTGGCCACACCAGAGGTACCTATGGATTTGTGGGGGAGAGGTATTGTCAGCAGACACAAATGTGGCATTGATACAGGATATTATGTGCATATATCAACATGTACAGTATAAACTGTGATACTACCCACATTGCTGACATTCACAATATGTGTGCACAAGTGTGCATTACAAACCCCCTCCTTGTAACAAAGGCAGATTGACCTGAGAGATGTGTACATATATGCAGAGGCTGAGACTATGAATGCTACAGTATTAAAGTGATGCCACAGAAGGCTTACCTGGATGCTCCATGGCTGTGGAAGCTGTGCCACCCACCTCCACAACATATGGTGTGATGGATTCTTGTGAGCTGGTGGCTGAACCCAGGTTTTCCAGGAACGTGTCTGTGGCTGGGAGTGGTTGTTGTATAACAGGCATTCCACTGGTGCCAGCATGGTTCTTGGGCACAGCTGCTGCCCTTAGCCATTTATGATTTACCATATCTGTGGCTTGGTGTTGGACCTGCTCATAGGTCCTGTCCTGCAGGCTCAAATGATTCACCAATGCCACAAGGTCAGCCCACAGTGCAGCGCATTCTTGCTGGTTGTGGCAAGTCCTTGACAACAGGACCTGGTGATAGAGTCTTAGGGCATCAGTTATGGTGGCATTCTCTCCTTTTGAGAATGGTGGATTCCAACGGTGGTGCATCCCTCTTGAAAGACAAGAAGAGGGGAGCACATCACAGGAAAACATACATTGCTCTCCATTATGTACACATCCTGCACATCCACATTTGCCAGCACTATCCACCACTAACTCCCACATCATACTCCACCATCTATCACCACAGTATGTATGTGGCTATCAGCAACATAGTGGTAAAACCTCATGCATTGCCATCCTGATCTTGACGTTTCCTGCTACTTGTTGCATGTTCTATAAGGTCTTCAAATGAATTTTCCTGATGCACCTAATACTGCTTGTTCATAACCTGTCTACATTGTATGCCGTGGTATCAGCCTCCTACTGTTATAGTAAACAACTGGGCTGTAGGCCCACCCCTTAGGTCTCCATGGCCTTCCTCCCTCAGATTCAGAAATATATGGCTGGACAATTTCCTACAGTTTCCCCTGCCAGCCCAGTTGATATGGGCATCCTGGCACAGTGTAGCGCCTGCCTCAAGTACACTGATGGATAACCATCTACAAACACCACCAAAGGACACACTGTAATGACATTAGGAACCTACAGTCCATGCTTTCTCCCTGTCAACCCCACATATCTGTCCCAGAACAGGTTGGCAACACAATCAGTACACCTCACACACCACCCACACCTACACAACACACACCCACATATGCAGAGGTCCTCAACATACACATACACAAAGCAGACCTCTGAAGCAAAGCCGCATGTGCACCACAGCCTTACACAGCACATACCACACATAGCCACACACCTGTGTCCCACAGCCATGAAGGCATCACCACATATCAAACATATTATACATTGGAGACTCCATTGTGAGACACACTGATGTGCCTCTCACCAGACTGTATATGTGGATGGTCACAGTTACTTGTGTGTCAGGTGCCAGAATCTGTCATATCACGTATGCACTGCTGTCTCTCACCAACATGTACTGTCATGAGTCTGTCACAGTACCTGTTGACATGCCTGAACTGAGACATACCTCCCTAGACTATATACAGGGTGACATGAGTGAGCACACTGATCATGTGTCTGAGGCAGGTATGTCCCTAGCCTTATGCAGCATTCCACTGTCACCCAGGCTGATGCTCCAATACATTCAGGAAAGGATTGACCTTAACAATTGGCCTGTTATCTTGTGCCATTCCAAAGGGATCCAGTACCAGAGAGCCTGGGATGATATTATCAACAGACCACAACGCTTTGCCAGAGATGGACTCTATCTGTCTCAACTGGCCTTCAGGCATCTGGCAGTGGTTTTCATCATGCCATAGTGCCTTCATTAGAAAAAGTGGTGAGGTTATCACTACCAACATATAATTGTCAGCACAGCACAAGCTGAAGGCTATGCTGCAAAATGCTAGGAGTCTACACATGACTCTGCCCTCATTGCAAGCATTCTTAAGTCTGGGAAATGCTGACATCTGTGCAGTCACAGACACATGGTTCAAAGCTGCACAGAGCACCTCGGCCTTACCTGGTCAACCATCCTATCATACAGTCAGATCCCCAAAGTGTAGGCTGTAATGCCATGGGACATGGGGTTTCAGTATATATGAGACACATACACATCTCACACTAAAAAAGCAACTAACTGTTAAACTCCAATCAGCAAGAAATGAACTGAAATTAATCCAAACAAGATTAAAAATCCAATTTAATTAGCGCTTTCGGTGAGGTCAGTGCCTCCCCTTCTTCAGACAACAAACAAACAAAATTACAACTAATTTATACTATATTAACTCTGATGCAATTATTCAATTATGTTATTGAGTCTTGTACTTTTGTTAAAGAGACTGTGCTTAAAAACCAGTTCTTGTATACCATAACCTAACCTTTACGGAATACCTACACTCTTAGAACCATAACAACATATGTTTAGTAAAAATAAACATTGTTAAACCGTAAAAAATTCTAAAAGGCCACATATGCTATGTTATATTATATAAAATAAATTATCTATGTTCTAAAATCTCAAATATAAAAAGCATTTGGTACAGCTTATTATAACACTAAACAATTATAATAATAGTCAAAGTGGAAATAATAATAATTTTACATTCAATTTAATACTCACTTGAATCTTCGAGCTAAATATCTAACTCGTGCAGAATTATTTATAAAAATGTATCTATGAAAATTTTTTTAGACCCTTTCAAAATATTAAGCATATATGCTTATATTGTTGTTTTCATCAGTTTACTAAACTTATTATTATATAGTCATTGTCGACAATAGCATTGATTAAATAAAATTCATCCTTTACCATAAAAAACAAACTATATTCGTCTTTCAGAATAAACCTATATAAAGCTCTAATCTATTATTACTTTGTACCGGTACATGCTAAAATCGAAACTTCGCTCGACTACAAATAAATATTGCAACTACAGTTCTCTCAGCTACACTTACTAAAAAATTCCTTTTCTCTAATGGTGAACATTCAAGCAATTACTAGTAAGACTAATTCATTTTTATTTTAATTTTATATTTAGTGTAATAATATATTTACCTACGTAGGGCTAATAGTTTCAGTATGCTTTTAATAGAAATTTGGGTCTGTACCCTGATCTTGTGTTACTTGAATGACCCAAGCATACATTGAAAGACATACCAATGCCAGCACACAAATGGCCAGAGAGCCATCAACAGTGGAATTACAAACACCTTGGTGTAGCTAGGGGCTTCCCCATATAAGGTGAAGGTATGTTGGAGTTGATATTACACAAAATTGATAACCACTGCAACATCCCTACAGTGTTACCCTCCATGGCAAAGCAACCATCATGTGGTCACGTTTGCAGTAATCATCTCTTACAATTCCCATGTAGCTTGGGTCAGATATACATACACCTCCAACATGGAATACAGCCTCCTGGGGGTGGTATACACAACTTCACAGCCCCCAACCCCTCTGTATGAGCTGACACCAATATCCACATGTACACACAAGAGCTATACATGCATTTGTGTAGATACATGGAGTCAGGTATATCCGACAGGATTACATCATCCTCTACAAGGATACGTACACCTGTCTGGCGGACATTTGCAATAAATAGTGTCTATAACAGGGATTACTGCTGTCCGAGACAAAGTAGGGGTGGTGCCCGTTTTAGAACAATGTCCCCTTAGCCTAACCAAGTGAATGGGATCACTCTTGGAAAACTGCACAGCAAACCCCGAGCCCACATTGTCGACATCAGCTACAGACAATCATCTCCCCTGCTGCACCTATGTCTGCAACATCAGTGGAAACACTTGGATATACTCATTTGTGGTGGTCAAGGACACCAGCTATACCAGTACTGTAGTTATAGCATACTTGATGTCTGACAGAGTCAGCGTAGTCTTCGGCCCCTGTCACCCCCATCAGTACATCCCCAGTACCTGCCCCCTTCTCTTATATATCTAGGGAACAGGTCACCACTGCCATGTGAATGTCATAGTATACAGCCGCCCTGGGAGCCTATCACATCACAGGATGCATCTTACATATCCCAAGCATGACCTTGCAACATCATAAGGTACTGTATTCAAACAAGGCCTGACTATCACCTTTGTCCCAACCATGTGAAGGACAACTATTCTCACCCGTTTACACTAAGGTGAGGTGTCCACTAATCTGTCACATTATAGACCCATCAGCCTAACTAGGCTGATCTGCAAGGTCATAGTACACTTTATAGTGAGTCATTAACAAGGACATTGGTGACCTCCACATACTCCATCATGCACAGTTAGGCTTTGTCAATGTGAGGATCATGTCTGTTACAATCAGTTGACCTCTTTGACACAGTCACCAAAGCCATGGATGGGGAGGTGACAGTGCATACTGCCTACCTTGACCTGGACAGAGACTTTGACAGTATAACCCACGTGGCTATAATAGATATATGCTCCCAAGTATGCATCACCTCACATGTTACCAGAGGTGTAGCACACTGGCAAGCTGATACGACCCACCTAATTCACACAGGGGAATCCACCTCAAACAGTTGATCCATAACTAGTGGCATTACCTGGTGTTCTGTTTTATGGCCTCTTTTATGTGTGATGTACACTTCTGAGGTGCAGTGCACAGCCATTGGGGTATGGCTGACCATGTTTGCAGATGACTGCATGCTGTGTGCTGTCACTGGATTCCATAGTGATGTGGACATCTGCCTAGGAGGGTCTCATACAGACACATGACTGGTGCCAAAAACATGGCCTCAGTCTGCATACCAGGAAATGCAGTGTTAATCCCCGCATATTATCACAGTACTAGCAACATCATAGGTATACAATCATTCGTGAGGGATCTGTGTACACAGGTTGATGGCAACATGACATTTGACCACCATGTTGATTCCGTTGTAAGATAAACCTTTTACATGGCCCACCTCATACATATGGGTATGTCATCCCAGGGACATGGGGTCATAACATCCCTGTATGCCCCCAATAAGGCCCATTATTGAGTATAATGCCCCGTTCATCATTCACCTCACACAGCACATGCAGCAGCTGGGGACATCACAGAGGTATCCCACCAGGGAATACCAGAGCCTTAAATATCTAACATACACACATAGGCTATAAGCCCATCCCTCTACCTAGTTTCATACATACTCCTCAGAGGTGACCTCTGTCTGGCATTCAAGGGAATCACGGACTCCATATTGATGGGACTACTGCACAAGTGCAACTCAAGCTCCACTCTATTAACCCCAACACATGTCCTCCACCTGGTGTGTGACATCAACAAGCCTTGTTGGCAGCTCAGATGTGTGTCGCATTCACTCACCCTGCTGTGGAATGGACACCCTGTCCATATCAGGCAGTGTAGCTATTTACACCTTTGCAAGCAGAACCTGAATAACTGGATAGTTAGCACATACACCTTTGGAATACCAACTGTGTCCCTGTTGGACTGGGGCATCAGATGCTGACTGGCATACACATAGGCTAACATCTGGGCTAGGCTTATGAGGGGCTCAGGGCCCATAGCCTAGTAACCTCATATGATCCTAGGTATGCCAGTTATGGCCTGTGTCCTGTGACAGATTGTGTTGTTATGTGTCCACACCCATCACTGCCATTTACTGTGGTGTGTCCCCTTTGGGCAACGTCCCAGTACCATGTGATACAGCCACTATCGAACAAATAGGTAAGTGGTACTACAAGTGTATGTGGACATTCCAGCAACATCTGTGATGCACAATTACTGGGAGCAGTCCAAATGTGGTGTAGGGTTCCCCCTCATAGGTGTCCAACATCCACAGTACACAGATGTTTGTGGAATGTGTATTTGTGCCTTATATATGTGGACCCTCCAGCAGACAAATGTGCATGTCTGGACACCAGTTGGACAATATGTAATGGTTGTCCCCATACTGTGTGTAATGTGGCTATGGCATGCCAGACTCCTCAGATAACAATAATGGTACATTAATATCTGGTACTGTATTCATTCCCTTACACTGTATGCTTGATATGTACACACTGTTGCTGAGGCAAAGCCTGTGTCCCCCCACTACTACTGGTAACCTGCTGTTCTGCTGCAGGGGGTCACCAGGTATGCTAGCTATAGCTGTCAGGTAATGAGATACATGTGCGGAGTACACATTGACCTAGCCAGAGTACATCAGAAGCAGTCAGAGACACCTGGACAATGTTTGAACTATGCCTGTATGACATTCAGAGACAGAGGCGCTCACTGTTATTACATGATGTGATATGCTAGCTGTATCCACCAGTACTTACTGTCACTATTGCCTAATAGACAAATCTGTAACATTCGTATGTGAGTTGGCCATTGCTGTGAAGACTCAGGGGCCAGAGCTGTGATCTATGTCACTACAGACAGAGCCAAATGGGAAGACTGTAGGGTCTGGACAGCTGACTAACAGCAACATGTCATTCCAAGATATGTTGTTCAGACCTACTGTTATAATTCCTGTTTCCCATGACTCCATTCCCCCATCTGCATTCCATTACATGGGGAATTCTATGACATAATATGGTATAGTACCGTACTTGTGAGTAGAAATCCAGTGGTAATTTTCCTAGAAAAGCACAGTCTGTCTTCATGAATAAAGTTTTGTAGGTAATGCTCATGAACAGATGATTGCCTGTGCATCAATCTGTGGCTCAGACTTGCTAATTGCATCCAGAACAGCTGGGTTGCATTTTCATTAGCCAATGGCATGGCAACACAGTGCTATGATTAAGGCCTCATGTAGGCCTTAGCCCTTTTCCTGGCCTGTGAGGATACTATCAAGATGTGGGGACTACAGCATCACAGAGGGTAGGTAGAAACACTGTCCACTGTTTGGACTGATGTATGTCCACAGTTTCACATGCTATCTTTGGCCATTGTTAACAGACTTTCTGATTATGTGGCAGTTTACTGTTTAACAATGTGGGCTGAGGTCAGTAAGGAGACAGACAGATGTGAGTGTCATACATCATTTGCATCAGAATATGCATGCTGCTCAAGTAGATGCTGATCTATCAGCTGTGTATGTTTCTAGGGGAATGTCTCTATCATTTGGACATTACCCCCACCCCCACCCCTTTAAATATGGGTGTTGTGTAGATTCTCTGTTGTAGGTGCTTGGGAGGTATGGTTGGTCTGTAGCAGATAGATGAACATACTGCTACATGTGTTGCAGGCTGCAGCTGCTGCATTCTGGACAGGATTCATACTGGGGATTGTGAACTCACTGGGGGACAGCAAGCTGTTTATGTCAGTGAGGGAGCAGTGTCAACTATGTTGTCACAGCATAGCCAGGGTGAGGGTACCCATAACAGTCCAGGTGAGGCATGTGCCTCTCATACATATGTTAAGTAACAGAGCCATCCAGAGACTGGTAGGCAAAATATGGGACACCTATCCATATTTGTGAAGTGCGGCCCACCCTACAGGCCTTTGAAATACTAATATGGGTGGGGGTGACTGCAGTAATAGCAACAAGTTCTGCTGGACAATGCAGGGCTCTGTTAGTTATATATTGTATTGACAAGAATGGAGTTGACATGCAACAGACTGGGATGGAAGTCAGGACTGTGGGTGTCAAAATGTAAAGCATGCTAGGAATGTCACAGATAGAGCTACTGGGTCAGTCTTTTAGTGGGTGTATTTGCAAGACATATGTGCATGCATACAGTGTGTTACACAGGACTGGCATGAACATGTGTTTTCGGATGGATATGACATGTGACACTGACCTTTCCGTCTGTCCGTCATGATTTTGTAACCTCAGCCTGCACTGACTTGCTAGTACTTCAGCACAGAGAATAGGTTCTGTGAGAGTTGTGCCAAAAGTAGGTGGCACAACTGTGGACATTCTGCTGCAACTTGTGCAGGTATCAGCTCTACCTGATATCATCAGCCTCATGTACTTCCATCAACATGTATTTGGCTGTGTACTGGTTTGATGTCTGCATCACAGTCCCA
This sequence comes from Protopterus annectens, assembly GCF_019279795.1. Taxonomy (NCBI): domain Eukaryota; kingdom Metazoa; phylum Chordata; order Ceratodontiformes; family Protopteridae; genus Protopterus; species Protopterus annectens. Next base: position 209,454,547 of record NC_056732.1, on the reverse strand, counting down.
AGTATGCTGCAATTTATCCCATTATATGTAGAAGTAGTGTGTCACTGGCAATCAGGATATGTTTATAAAAACAGCTGCCATTTTTTCCAAGTTGAGTGGCCTGATGGGCTATTGCAGTTTGCTACAGTAGACAGGGTCCCAGGTTCAAAACTTGGCAGGTGTGATTGTTTTTTTTTTTACTAGCAATCAAGATTTGTTTATGGAAACAGCTAGTACTCTGCATAGCTGTGTGGCTTAGTGAGCATAAAGAACTATACAGAGTCCCAGGTTCATTACCTGGTAGGTGTCATTATTTTTGCTGAGGTGCATCACTGGCAATCAGGATATGTTTATGGGAACACATGCTAGCCTTTTGAGCTGCGTGGCCTAGTGGGCTAATGTATGCTGCTGCAATTAACAGAGACCTGGGTTTAAGACTTGACAGAGGTGGTTATTTTAATGTATAGAACATATAAGGTGATTAAAGCATTTTTAAGCTGATTTTTACGATGCTCTGTGGAGCGGCGAGATGCTTAGTTCCATTTAAACCCATATTAATTAAAAAAAAAAGAAATGAAAGGGAGGTGATAGGAGAGTGTTGAAATGGGGTTAACAGGGGAAAACATGCTGAAAGACAGGCAGGGATGTGCAGGATGGGTGTAGGAAAGGACCATAGCTCTCCATTTCTTCTACACCAACAGCTGTGTAGGTTGTAGACAATTTGGAATTTGGAGTCTCACATCCCAGAGAAAGGGATGTGGGTGACATAAGTGTGTTGATTAATTGATGTAAAGATTGATTCTGTGCAATGTACATGGGGTGAAATGGAGAGCTATGTATGGGACAAATTTTTTTGTGGGACAGATGACATTTTGTAAGGTGAGAGTGGAATATTGGGGAAGCGATATAGGTACATGTGAGGACTGGGGAGGTAATTTGGGTAGGAGAGGCAGACAGATGAGACAGACAAGACAGCAGACAGAAGTAGTATATGACACATGAAAGGCATAAACACCTTGGATGGTGTTGTGGAATCGGGGAACCAAGTGCCCACAGATGGCAGCAGTGGGACTGAGCTCCCCACCCATGGGTAGACACCACTGCTCCTTCATGGCACCAAAAGTGGTTGTGCTGGTGGCTGGGTGCGGGGGCCAGCCTGCCTCTCCAGGTGTGACAGTCTGCCCTCAGTCTCGCACAGTGGTTCATCCAAATCCCCCTGGCAAATTCTGTGCAGCATGACTGGAAGCTGTTGCCGGGTGACTACTCCCTCTCTGTGCCTGTGGCCACGGGGGATGTGCCCCATCCCCTGAGGTGGCTCCACCCAATGGGTAGTGCAGGACCAGCAGAGGGGGCAGCTCTAGGTTGGGTCCTAGATGTGCTGGGACCTGGTGCCATGGCCAGTTGAGGTGGGGTAGGTGGATCAGCAGGAACAAGCCTATCCAATCATGCTATGGTTTTGAAGTTTTTTTCAAAGTGTATAGGTTAGTCATGTGCAGCACATTTAAACTTTAGTTATAACAACATGCAAGGGTGTTCCAATTAACCCAGAACAATAATACTGCATAGCAGACAGAACATAAGAATAAATGGAATAACTGTCAGTATTGTAACAGCATACCAATAACAGTTACGGCAAAAGGCCAACAACATTGGTATTTCAACAAGGTATGTTCATATGCAACCATTGTAATATGCAGCAATAATAAAACAAAAGGCCCAACATTAGGTTTTGAGAACAACATATGTGGAAAGGAAGACATACCCATAGTACAAAAATAATTTGTGATGCAGATAAGGGGTTGGGGGAGAAAGAGACATTCCATTAACAACACTATAAGCTACATTGTTTGCAACAGTATTGTTCTATACTCTACAGGTCTGCCCTTACATTATTTATACCAGTGCCCTATAGCTTCTGTAGCATGTACATACCACTCAAGCTATCCAGATGAGATAGCATGGGCCAAGCTGTAACACCTATGGGTACAAAACTACAGGGGACTATGACATGTCACTGGAACATATATGACTACCAAGGTGTACTGTGCACTGTTGTTGTGTGAGTATGCCACTGACATACTTTGACTGGATGTTATATATGTGTCCAAGGGTTTTGGCAACAGTGATCACTATCCATAACAGTGTGACACTTGAGAGACATGTATTGTGCACAGTAGAGGGAGTTTACACTTATCCTACTATCCTTGGCAGTCATGGGGTTAGACTATCAGCAGACATTCACAGATGCACCAGGCATACAGCCATACCAACTATAAACCATTTTATTTGTCTTAATAAGTATGAAGAGTAGTGTACTTCTTGACAGTTTATTTACTGTAGTCTTATCACCTTGCTGGGCAATGCTGTTTACACACTAGTACATTTGGACACAGAAATAAGTATACCATTTTTACAACTACTACAGATGTGTATTTACCTATAAGTCATGTGGGGAAAAAATATGTTAACAATACATAAATGTTTCTATAAATATTCAGTAGTGCTTGTCTGCTTCTATACATATATAGTAGTACTTGTCCCTGGATTCAAACCCAGTCTGTGTGTGGCAAAGCGAACAACAGACATATAGTTTATCAAACTGAGCTATTGATGTGTGTTTATTGACTGATATGTGCCTAGAGCTCACCTGATAACAAACTGTGACCTGCTAATAGAGGTAGACTGTTATACAAGACTGCAGTGACACTTGAACACACATGCATGGTATTCATCCATGACAAAGATAGTAGGTGAACTGTGCATTAGTACATGGAATGCAGGTATAGACAATGAACCCCTAGAGGGTGGAAATATGTCTGCAGTGTTCAGACCATATTGGAGTACTGGGTTGGCTACCTGACCCATATACAGCTGCAGATGGTACATTTGCAGTCCACAGCTATTACAGTTTTATACTTGCCTGCAGCAGCATAACCTAAGATCAGGGATGCAAAACTTTAAACTTCAAAAGAGTGAACACTCTTATATCGGCACCAAATAACAGAAACCACACAATGTCGACAGTATGGAACAGCAATTCTTTTCCCAGGGAAAAAAATCGCTGCTCCAGAAAAAAAAAAAAATACACAGACAAAATAAAGTGGGGGGCTGCGCCCTCCACACCCCCCCTGCTTAATTATACCAACTCCAAGATCGCACCACAGTGAAGGAAATGGCAAAGTCCCAACAATGGCCCAGCGATTTTTTTCCCTGGGAAAAAAATTACTGTTCCAGCCATTTGACATTCTGTGGTTTTTCTTATTTGCAGTCGATGTAAGAACATTCACTCTTGAACTTTTGACTTCCTAATATAAACCCATATAGCTAAAATGCAATGGTTAACACAAGATAATCCGGAGATACACACTAGTATACAATTTCAGATCTTAGTGCAGAACAAATATCAGAATGCATTATATATTGTTGTACAGCTCCACATCTACAGTTTAGAAAAAAAAAACAGTCTTTTTAGCTAACCTTCAGTCACTTAATGGTATTAGTCCTGTTTGTCATTCATAGCAGTTATAATATTCAAGCTCATGACCAATAGCCCAAATATACAAATATTGAAGGTCAAAGCTTTATTACTGGTGACATCATGCAGTGATTGTTATACATCTAGCAGTCTGTATTGATGTTGCAAGACAGTTGTAATGCTACAGTTAATGCACTATATATTCTCTATCCTTTACAATATGAGTGCAGTTGAACTTTTTATTTCAGTAATGTTTATTAATGCATTTCACCTGTTTTCCTTTATATTACTAATGCAATGGCAACTTTTATTTCAGTAACATTATTAATGCAGTTTAAGTCATTTATTTCTTGACATTATCAGGTTTCATGCTTTCATCTGTATTGAACAGTACCTGGCATTATACTCAAAGCAGAATATACTTACTGGCATTTACTAATTTACTCTTTCTTGTTTACATGACTATAGATTGCAAGATATATCTGTAGTCACCACACTCATGGTGCAACATGGCCAGGTGCCCTGCATGGGCCTCCAGGTTGCAACCTCTCTCCTCTGCAGCTGCAGGAAGAGATACAGACCATTATCCCTACCTGTCTATCAGATATTCATACTAAAATTTGGTAATTCAATACTTTCTGTACTTACAAACCTGTGGGGCATTGGCATCCCAGGCATCTTGGATCCACTGGGCCAAGAGATCCCCCTATCTACACTTTAGGTTGTCATAGTGGTGGTACACTGGCTCACCTGTGCAGGGGATACCAGCTGCACTGATGAGGTCATGTTCCATCCGGTCACAGGCCTCTGATCTGTATTCCACTCCCTGGTACTGGTCCTGCAACAGCCAGATGTCATGGTCTTTCATGAGGAGCCCAGCCATGACCCTGAACTTCAAAATGCACCAGTGTTGCATCAAGAAGTGCACACCCTCTTCATCTCCTGTAATAGCTCCTGCACGGGTCAAACTCTAATAGGTTTTGGCTGTATTCATGCCTGTTCAGCTTAAATAAGGCCCTTTTCCTGTGTTTTGCTGCCATTGGGCCATTTTTAAAAATGCTAAGCTATGCTTAACACCGTGCAAACCCACTAAGCTTAGCAGTGCTTAAACTGGCAATGCTTAGCAATGCTTAGGGGTGGGCAAACCAGCTTAGCTGAGCTGAGGACTGCTTAAATGGGCATTCCTTAGTAGTGCCCAAATCAGCTAACCAGAGCTGCATGTTGCTAAGTACTGCTAAACCATGTCCTGTTTGAGTATTGCTTGGCTTGGCTTAGCAGTGCTTAGCAGAGCTTAGCTATGGGCAAACCAGATTTTGCTAAAAATATAAAATAAGTATATTGAAGTTAATTGTTCATTAATGATACTTTATTAGTATGTGTATTTTTATATCACCTAACCTTACGTATTTTAATTACGTTATCTTGAAGTGTGACTTTAATGTATTGGACACGTGTGTAACTGGAGCTTTTCTCCTCGGGTCTCCACTGCAAATGGGCTTCTGGCCCAGCTGGACTAATCCGGTTAACAGATGTCACTATATACACAGTTAAAAAATAAATTGTTATACCACTTTGCTATTGCTTGTAAAAGCTGAATGGTCTGTCAGTGTATTTGAACAGTATACCTACTGCACACAAGGCTGTGACTCTAACCATTCAGCTACCATGGATATGAAGACTATAGCACTGTGTAGCTCCATGCAAACATGCTCAGCTATGCTTAAACATGACCTTTTGCAATAAAGTTAAAAGTATCCGGTTTCTATTTTTAGATGGCTGGCACATGTCCATTGCTAAGCACTGCACCATGCCACGCAAACACACACAAAAAATAAATAAATAAATAAATACATAAATAAATAAAATAATAAAATGTTATATTTCAGTGCCATCCAGCACTTTACCACTACAGGGGGTGTGTTACTCATCGCTGGATGCTGTAACACACCACCTGCACCAATTCAGTAACCGTGTTACACGGCTCACCCTCAGTAGCTCACCTTCATTAATATGCAAGGCATGCTGCCAATAGGGGATACACAGTCACGGCCACCATATACTCTGTGTAGGCTTCCCACTATTCCTACACAGAGTTTATTAAATTCTCACCCCTGTCTTTAAAAGGGTGATTTCTCTTCCCTACATAAAAACATTCTCAAGCCTTGCACTTCACATAACAGACAACATTCATTGTTCTACAATCGGCATAAAAATTAAAAAAAACTTTATTATTCATTGGTGTATGTAGAAAAGAGCTACCAACCCAAATGTGGCTGCTTGCACTGCAAGATCTACAAGGAAATGTGCCTTCACAAGCAGATTGGGCTACTTCAGAGTCAAAATGCCTGTAGCATAATTGTAATTTCAGTGAAACATTGTTACAAAAAAAAAATTAAGGCTCAGGACCCAAAAGTTCTTTCAGTGCTGTGTCAGTTATTAAGATGGACCGGTTCTTCTTTATTATGTTACAGACTGCCCAGTATTGCTAAAATAAGTTAATACTATTTTAGGGCCAGGAGCATCATGTTCATTCTGTATATTATTAATATGACAATCACCATAAAAAAGGGGTAGCAACAGTTTCTGTCATACAGCGAACCTCCTCCATAGTTTTGTATACCTCTTTATTGGAGTAGCTGTGAGCAACAAACTCAGCTGCAGCCATTCTCAAAGCTTCAGTTGCATGGCTATCCTCATTATATAACCTAGATAAATACCTCCTCCTTTCCTCTCACTGCTGATGAGGTGAATCTTTTAAACAAAGGTCTATCATTTGTACCTGCTAAGAAAATAACTTCTGCAGATGCTATTAATGATTTGAAATTGTTTATTAGGAATGTGGGTTTGAGTCTGATGTTCCCATGACAGTGTGTCTATGTTAATCAATTTTTAAGAAACCAGGTAGTATACACCTGCACCACATCCTCTGGTTGAAACATGTGCTGCTCTTTGTGAAGATGATTTGCGAAAACCTTTAGATGAAGGCTGCAAAACTGAATTTTATAATTTATCTTAAGGTGAATTGATTGCATTGAAAATGCTTTGTAGCACTTCTCATATGGAAATTCATTCAGCAGATAAGGGGGGAGGCATCGTACTTATGGACAGACAGCATTATTTGTTGAAGATGTGTGAAATGCTACAAGATGATCATACATATAAGCTCCTGTATAGATATCATGTTGATGGCTTGATTAAAAGATTGACTTTTACTTGTATGATCTTCATATAACAGGTTTGATTTCTTTAGAACTATATGAACATTTCACTATTGAACATCCCGCCATACCAGTTTACCAAAGGTTCATAAGAATCAGGGAGATCCAACAATGCATCCCGTTGTTTCCAGTCACAGATGGGCCACTGAACATTAGACTGATATTAGATGACCTTCCCAGTATACTTAAGGATACTAAGAATTTTTTTTCAGATCTTTATGCTTGGTACAAAGAATTAGAAGTGAAAGATGGCTTGTTGTTTGCAACCTTGTTCATTGCCTCTCTCTTTATGGTTATACCTACTGATTTAGTTAGAACTTTCTTTCCACATGCAGTGATTTGTCTTCAAATAAAAAATTACTAATCTGTATGTTATTGGAGTTGATTCTGGAGAACAATGTCTTTGTGCTTGAGCAAGACTTTTATTTACAATGTGTTGATGTGGCAATGGGTACTGCATGTGCCAACTCTTATGCCAGTTTAGTTTTGGCACAGTGGGAACATGACTTTATTTATGTCAATAACCTATATGTTCACAATATAAGTTATTACAGATGTTTTGTAGATGATGTCTTTCTTGTATGGAAGGGCAATTCTGAGAGTCTTATGAATTTCATGGACTATCTGTATTCTATTAAGACTTTTTTTGTTTTACACTTAATTATAAGAGGACTCTATTGATTTATTGGATGTTATAGTCTTCACAGATTTTTTAGGTAAAGTTTCCATGAAAATGTATAGGAAATCTTGCAGGAAGAATAATATCCTACATAGAACCAGTATATATCTTTGACATGTAACTAAGAATGTGGTCAAGGGGCAGCTACTTAGAATATCTAGGTTACACAATGACAATATCCATTCAACTGAAGCGCTGAGAATGGCTGCAGCCAAGTTTATTTATGCAGAATGTGTTAACATATTCTAGCAATATTGGCACAGTCTGTGATATAACACAGAAGAACTGGTCCATCTTAATAACTGAGATAACACTGAAAGAACATTTGGGACTTGTGCTTAAAGTTTCTTTGTGCAACAATGTTTCACTGAAACACTAACTATGCTATAGGCATTTTGACTCTGAAGTAGCCCAATCTGTTCATGAAGGCAAGTTTCCTTGTGATCTTGCAGTGCATGCAACCACATTTGGGTTGGCAGTTATTTTCTACACACACCAACAAGTTATAATGTTTTTTTTTTATTTTTATGCTGATTGTAGGATGATGAATGTTGTCAATAATGCAAAGTGCCAGGCTTGCAAATGTTTTTACGTAGGCAAGACAAATCACCTTTTAAAGACAGGATTTTAGTGCACATTAATGATATACATAAAAGTTGCAGCAAGAACCATTTGGCTAGACATATGAATTACCAAGGGGTTGATCATATTTTTAGAGTTTTAGTTTTAGAGGTTGTTCACTTAAATTTGAGGGGTGGTGATATAAAGACTAGTACTGAGTGTGCTGAACTTAAATAGATCATTTTTCTGAAAGCTAACAGCTTTCCTGGTTCAAATGAAGCTCTATCTGTCAAACCTATACTAATTGTGGTTTGAGACACTAAATTTGCTATTTGTCAATGATTATATTTTGCTATGTATGAAAGCATTTCTTCCTGTTGTATTTGATTGCCTGCTAGAGTTTAGATCTGTATCTTGATTTGTGTTCTTAGATAGTTATTTGATTGGTTAGCTTACTATGAATGAAAGCAACACTTCCTGCTTTAGGTTGATTTTCCAATATGACTCATTCTGAACTGTGATTTGTGCACATAGCTAATGATTTTGATTGACTATGTGGCACGGATCTGCAGTTTGATTTGTGTAGTTTTTGAGTGTTATTATTGGATGAAAACAATTTTCTTCATTTGATTGTAGCTGATTGGTTGTTTCTTGGTTGTTTCTGATTTTAAAAGTATGTGTGTTACATTTTATTTTTACTGATCTGAAGAAGCAGTGTCTTATACCGTGAAAGTGCTCACCATATACATTTTATTATTTTTATTAAAGCTATTTTCTTCTTTCAGCCATAGTGTGTCAAGTACATTTTGGAACTGCTGTACATTTTTCTTGCATTTTGGCTTGACCTTTACCTGGACACCGATTTTAGTTTTGGCTGCATTTCATTTCTGTTTACTGAGGGCCAGACGTTTACATACCAGTCAGTAGTAAGTAAGCAAAATCAACAATTTTTTGAAAAAAAAATAGATATTAATTATATATGAAAGGGCACACTTTCACCAATGTGCTCAAGCGGAAGGAGATGATGTTGAAGCTTTTGTAAGGCACTAGTATCAAGTGGCTGAAAATTGTGGGTCTGACAAAATTAAAATGGAACAAAATAGAGACAGAATCGTAATAGTGTGAACTGATTCTGAACTGTGTCAAAAGTTGATGCAAAAAGTCAATATGACTTTTCAAGAAGCAATACACATTTCTAGAGACAGTGAACTGGTAAAGAGACAAAATGGTAATATTAATATATCAAATTTAGTGTGCGGGTTAGAATGTGCTGTGAATTGCAATTGTACTGGTGAATAGAATTCTGATCAAAATAAGTGTGCACACAAGAAGCAGTGTGAGTATAAATTTGGTATATAAGCATGATGTGTAACTGTTTCATGTTGTGGCAGAGCATAATGCTGTATGGGGCAGAAGGTGCAAGAAATTTAATCATATCAGGCACCTTGCTATTGTTTGCAAATCTAAACTACCCAAACAAGTATCTGCTGAGAATATACTTTATAAAAATGTTCTAAAAGCACTCTTCCTATGCTCATTAACTACTATGTCAAATACTGAATCAGACTGGTAAGTAAAACTTCATGTTTATGGAATCCCAGTAAGCTCTAGAATATCACTTGCTAACTAAGGGAGTATCTAATAGTGCTAATTTTTCATGTAGCAAAAATGGAAATGTATAGCCTTGTAGAAAAACACAAGTACATTGGTAGATGTTTTGCCAGGTCTTTGTGGAAGGGTTATAAGCCTGAGTTCTGAGCTTAGTGCTGGAGAAATCACTCCTTGTAGAAGATTAAATGCTGCAGCATATTGCTTATTGCTTCAGAATGTTCACCAATGCTGAAAATAGATAATGTTAAGTTGTCAATCTCGCCTTCATTCTTGCTTGATGGGTTCGGAGCCAATCTTCGGCTCCGACTCGGCACTTGCTAAGCTTGAGAGCCACTTTTACCAGCTCGAGGCAGCCCCATATCCCATGATGCAAGGCGGTAAGTACCCAGATCTCGTTTGCCGCTTCGCTGATGAGGTCCTCCTTTTACCAGCTCCTGGTAAGTGATTTGCTACTTTGCTATTTTAGCCCCTTTTAACAAAAAACCCTTAATTGTTAGTTATATATTAGTTTTAAACCTTTTCTGACAGAAAATTCTCTGTCTCTTCTTACTTTTTTAGTCAGACTTTCCCATCCCATCCCCCCCCCTGTTAGGGTGTGTGTGTGTGTGTGTGTTTACTAGTTATACCTTTTGGTATATTTAATTTAATTTCTTTGACTGGTGTGTGTGTCTGTGTGTTTTTACACCATGTCTAAAGAAAGGGTCTCAGGCTTTAAAAAGTGTGACTCGTGCTGTCAGAAAATGTCTCTGACAGACGGTCACACTTCTTGCCTGTACTGTCTGGGGCCTCTTCACCTGCAGGACTCCTGTGCTATATGTCATTCTTTCAGCCAGAGAGTCCTGCAGGAAAGAAGAAATAAGTTGATTTTGAGGGGCCTTCTTAAGCCGGAGGGCTCTCCGGCTAAGTCGGCTCCATCCAAGACTTCTAAGTCTTCCAAGGCCCAGGCTTCTGTGTCCAAGCCTGCGGCCTCGGCTCTGACTCATTCAGAGTCGAGATCGGCTCTGGCTGGAGCCAATTCTAGGTTAACTAAACCTTCGGCACCGATGGCTATCGGTGCCAATTCTGGTTCGACCACCGTGTCGGCTCCGATCGGTTCCGACCACCATGTGGCTCAGGCATCGGTGTCGGCTCGATCGGCTCCCACACCGTTACTTTTGTGGCTGTATCGCCGGCGGAGCCGATGCATCGCTACCTGCCGGCTCCGATAAGTTGTCGGCTCCGACAGGTTCAATAGTATCATCGGTTCCGATGGCTCCTTCGAGGAAGAGGTCTAGGTCTCCTTCCTTGGAGCCGATACTTTCGGCTCCGGCTTCACCTCTCCTCTCGGAACAGAGCCATCGGAGCCGATCTTCAAGGTCATCCAGGCTTTCTGACCATGATTTAGAGAGAGTAGTCAGTAGATTACTTAAGTCACAGGCACTGGCCCAAATGTTACATAGTCCATCTCAACAGACGGCTATTGGTCCACACCCCATTGCTGTTCCTCCTTCAACTCTACCCCAGAGCTTGGAGTTGGAGTCTTCGGGAATGGTTACTGCTACGGCTGAGGGACAGATACCCGCTTCTGTTCCTTCAGCCTCTACTCTTATCTCCTCTTCGAGACCTTCCTTAGAGGGATTCGGTGGCCGGGCTTCCATGGTCTCCTCCGAGGGGGTGAGTGGCATCGGACCCTTGTCCAAGCCCGCTCTTCCCCTTGGAGCCTCGGCCTTGGTGAGCTCTGCTCCGACATCTGCCTCGAGACTTCCCTTCGGTGGTCCCTGGAGTTCCTAGCTCTTCGAACGGGTTCTCTCGGACCTTCCTGGGAGGGGAGCATTCGAGGTGATGAAGAGTGTGCTGGCCACGGGTATCAGCCAGCAGTTTGTTCCCTTAGCTCCTCCCTCTATAGTGCCTGTTGACATCTCTGCCACTTCTCTTGCTACAGGTCCCAGAGATCCTCCGCCTCAGGTTTCCCCATTGGGAATATCCCTCTTCCGAGGATTCTCCTGATGTTTCGGGAGATCCTCCTAGGAAGAGGACCTGTAAGAGGAAACATGTAGCCTCCCCGAGTCTATCACTTCAGATACTGACTTAGATGAGTCAGAGGGATCCCCAAGATCCCCTCTGAGGATGTCTCCTTCTCAGACATCCTAGAACTCCTTAGACAGAGGGAAACTGGCCCACCAATAATCCCTCTGAGGATGAGTCAGTATACCTAGAGGCGTTTGGATCTCGGCCCTCCACCTCCTGGGTGTCTCCGCCTTCGACCTCCTTATGCAGGTTATTGCCCGAAAGGCGTGGGCTGCTCCTGACTCTGTAGAGCCAGTCCCTAGGAGGCCTTCAAAATTTATTACTGCCCCGTGTGATAAGCAATTTCTCACTAAGGGTGTCCCCGCTGATGCCATGGTGGTGGCTGCTGCCACCAAAAGGAACTTGCAGATCCTTCCGTACCCATCCATCCTCCTAATAAGGACTCTAGGACCATGGATAGGTACGGTAAGCGGATGTTTTCCTCAGCGACCTTTGCTATGCGTTCGCTGAATTACCTATGTCACTTCACCAGACTCCAAAGGGATATCCTTAAGGAGCTAGGTGATGTTGTACAGGATCCTACAGCTGCAGGGGCTCAGGAAAAAATAGCTTCGCAGCTAGGAACCCTTAATTACATTGCAAACTCCTCCATGCGGCTAATATCATATGCTGCTGATGGAGAGTAGGGCCGCAGGTACAGGTGTGGCTCTTAGACGCCAAGCCTGGATGCGGCTATGTGACTTTGCAGATCCCTTTAAGGTGTCCTTCACAAATTCTCCCTTTGATGGGTCAGCTTTGTTTGGCCCTCAAGTGAAGGAAACTTTGACCAGGTGTGAGCAGGACGGCAAGACTCTTTCTGCCAGGAGTCCGTTTTCCACCCCTTCTAGACCTTACCCCAAAGGACAGAAAGGTGGCAAAATATGGTTCCAAAATCCCAAGGAGTCACGCGGATTCACGTGGTCAGTTTACCCCTAGAGGCAGAGGGTAACAACAACAGACGCCGCTCTAGAGGCAGAGGGGTCCAAAACCAGGAAACAGAGAGCCTCTCTCTGACAAGCCCTTTCAGCATCCCTGAGATGTTGCCCGGCTGTCCCTCCTTGGAGGCAGTTGGGGGAAGATTATCACTGTACCCAGAAGCCTGGCACTCCCTCACTCAAGACAGATGGGTACAGTCGATCATATCCAAGGGTTACATAATTCTTTTCGAGGAAAGTCCTTTCTACCCCTCAAATTCCCTTCCAGATGTACCGCCCGGTCTAAGGGAAATTGCAGAGTTAGAAGTCTCAAAACTACTGCAAAAAAGAGCCATTCAGCCAGTTTCAACAGACCATTCAGAGCCCGGAATCTACTCAAGGTTCTTTTTGGTCCCCAAAAAGACGGGAGACTGGAGACCAATATTGGATCTCAGCAGACTCAACAAGTCTGTGAGGAAGACAAGATTCCGAATGGTCACTCTTCAGTCAATTCTGCCCTTCTTACAGAAGGACAACTGGATGCGCTCAATAGATCTTCAGGATGCGTACTATCACATCAAAATTCACAGACGCTCCAGGAGATTTCTCCGCTTTCGGCTGGGGTCCAGTCATTTCCAGTTCAGAGCCCTGCCCTTTGGTCTCACTACAGCCCCCAGAGTGTTCACCAAATGCATGGCAGTGGTCACGGCTCACCTGAGACGTCAAGGATTCCAGGTGTTTCCGTATCTCGACGACTGGCTCCTTTCAGCCACCACCAGGCATCAGCTTATTCAAGCCAGGGATTATACAATAAAGCTTTGTACTCTTTTGGGCATTTCGATCAACTTCGAAAAGTCATCCTTATCGCCCTGCCAGTCTATTACTTTCATAGGCGCAAACTTAAACACTGTTCGGATGTCAGCTACCCTTACAGATCAAAGAGTTTCAGACATTCAAAGTCATGTCAAGATCATTCTAGCCAACAAGAAAGTACAGGCCAGAATGGTTCTAAAGGTATTAGGCCTCATGGCTGCGGCCATTACTCTTCTTCCCCTGGCTCGCTTCTACATGCGCCTTCTTCAGTGGATGCTGTTCACACAGTGGTCGTACCAACAACTTCCAATGCATCACCAGATTCTGGTGACACAAACTTGCATAGATCATCTTGCTTGGTGGATCACATCTCCCCAGGTTCACCAAGGCAGACACTTTGTACCCCCATCCCCGGTAGCCACTGTCACCACGGATGCCTCCCTGATCGGGTGGGGGGGTCATTATCAGGGCAGGATGGTTCATGGGACGTGGCAGCCGTTCGAGTTCCATCTGCACATAAATGTCCTGGAGATGAGAGCAGTGCTTTTAACGTTGCAAGCCCTCAACGACTTTCTTCCCATAGGGACAATTGCAGTCCACACAGACAACATGTCTGTAGTTTGGTATATCAACAAACAGGGCGGAACCAAGTCCTACCCCTTGTGTCGAGAAGCGCTCAGACTATGGCAATGGGCAATCTCCTCTCATCGGTTTCTGGTAGCAACGCATATCCCTGGGAAAACCAACATTGTAGCGGACAGATTGAGCAGAGCTATTCTCATGCCTCACGAGTGGTCTCTCAAGCAATCTATAGCGGAAGAGATTTTTCTGGAATGGGGTCGTCCATGTTGCGATCTTTTTGCTACTCCCCAAAACAGCAAATGCCCAGACCTCTTCTCTCTCTTCCCTCTTCCAGGCCATCCCCCCAGAGACGCTCTGACCCAGGATTGGCCCCAGGGACTTCTTTCTGCCTTTCGTCCATTTCCTCTGATCCCTCAAGTTATCCAGAAAGCAACCGTTTTGAGAGCCAAATTGATTCTCATTGCTCCTTACTGGCCTCGACAAGTTTGGTTCCCGTTCCTCCATCGTCACCTTTTGGTGCAGCCGTGGCATCTGGACCCAGTGCCAGATCTTCTGATTCACCAATCCGGGCAGCTGCACCGGTCTATTCTTTCTCTCAACCTCACAGCATGGTTGCTCCACTTCCTTCCTTAGCCAGGCTTCCTTTGATCTCTAACCCTGTTAGAGACATCATAGTAGCTTCTTTAAAATCCTCTACCAGGAGGATTTATGCAAGCAAATGGAAACGTTTCTCTTATTGGGCTAATGCCAAGAATATTGATCCTTTCACTGCCCCTGTTCAGGCAGTCCTGGACTTCTTAGCAGAGATTTTTCATGCAGGCTCCTCTTCTTCCACAGTCAGAGTTCAATTGGCTGCTATCTCGAACTTTCATGTCGGGATCGCAGATCACAATATCATGTCCCATAGGCTTTGTAAAGCCTTCTTGAAAGGAATTTTCCTGCTAAAGCCTCCAATTAGGAATCCTCCTCCTCAATGGGATCTAAATTTAGTGCTGACATCCTTGATTCTTCCCCCCTTCGAGCCAGCTGTTTCCTGCTCTCTAAAATTTCTTTCTTGGAAAACTTTATTCCTAGTAGCTATTACATCGGCCAGGAGGGTGTCTGAACTTCATGCTCTTTCGGTTCGACCCCCCTACTTGGTCTTTCACAAGGACAGAGTATCATTGAGAACTAATCCGACCTTTTTGCCTAAGGTCACCTCAAAGGCTAATTTGAATCAATCCATTGAACTCCTGTATTTTTCCAAACTATTCAAACAGATCGAACAAAATTACATTATCTTGATGTCCACCGCCAACTCAGATATTATTTGGACAGAACTAAACAATTCAGGAAATCCGATCAACTCTTTGTTTCCTATGCAGATAACAGGAAAGGCCTTCCTGTTTCTAAAGTGACCTTATCTAGATGGCTGTCTTCTGTCATCTCTGAAATTTATCTGCTCAGGGGAAAACAGCTGTGCTCAAAACCTAAAGCACATTCAACTAGGAGCTTAGCTACTTCTACAGCCTTTCAAGCTAGACTTCCTTTAGACACTATTTGTGCAGCGGCCACTTGGGCCACAACTCATACTTTTGTTTCCCATTACAAATTGGACTTGGCCTCCAGGGACAGAGCCAGTTTTGGCTCTACAGTCCTCAAGAGTCTGTTCCATTGAGCCACCCAGGATAGAGGTGCTAGGGACGCGGTCCCATCAAGCAAGAATGAAGGCGAGATTGACAACTTAACATTAAGAAGTTATGTACCTACCATAACGTTCCATGTTAGTTGTCTTCTCTCCTTCTTTCCCTCCTTCCCCCAGGCCTGGACAGACCTTTCTCCAAGAGATTGTTATGCTGAAGACCATTCAGAACTGGTCCTTCCTGTAGGTTTTCTTTCTTTCTTTCTTCGTTTGGGAAGTATTTATGCTTGGTGCTATTGCCCTTTGTCATCAAACGAGATCTGGGTACTTACCGCCTTGCATCATGGGATATGGGGCTGCCTCGAGCTGGTAAAAGTGACTCTCGAGCTTAGCAAGTGCCGAGTCGGAGCCGAAGATTGGCTCCGAACCCATCAAGCAAGAATGAAGGCGAGATTGACAACTTAACATTAAGAAGTTATGTACCTACCATAACGTTCCATGTTAGTTGTCTTCTCTCGCCTTCTTTCTTGCGACCCTCCCTCCTTCCCCCAGGCCTGGACAGACCTTTCTCCAAGAGATTGTTATGCTGAAGACCATTCAGAACTGGTCCTTCCTGTAGGTTTTCTTTCTTTCTTCCTTTGGGAAGTATTTATGCTTGGTGCTATTGCCCTTTGTCATCAAACGAGATCTGGGTACTTACCGCCTTGCATCATGGGATATGGGGCTGCCTCGAGCTGGTAAAAGTGACTCTCGAGCTTAGCAGTGCCGAGTCGGGCCAAGATCGGCTCCGAACCCATCAAGCAAGAAAGAAGGCGAGAGAAGACAACTAACATGGAACGTTATGGTAGGTACATAACTTCTTATTTGCATTTATGTGCAGATGTACATAAATAATCTACTCAGTAGAGCTATGGAATGCAAGAAGCAGTTGATTGCCAGAATAAACAAGATTAATGCAGAGGTGTCTGGTAATGTTATTCTGCTTAACTCTGAACTAGCAAAGATAAAATGAAAAGTAGGTTTGTCACACATGCTTTCACTACACCAAGAAAATTGCATTTTCCTATAAATTTCAAAGTAGATGCAGAAAAATATATTTACATGCACTTGGCTTGATTCAATGAAGCTCATCCAATAAATCATATGTGTCAATGGTCTCAATCATTAAGAGGAAGAATGGCAGCTTATGAATATGTGCTGGTTCCAAAAGTTACTCCTTAGAGTCTACAGGTGCAGTTAAGAGAGAAAAGTTTATTCGACCAGCAATAGAAGTTACTGCAGCTACACCAGGCAGTGCCAAAGCCATCTCCATATTAGATGCTTCAAATGGGTTTTAGCAGATAATGCTGACCAACCTCATTAACTAGTGGTGCTAGTAAAATTAACTATGTTTTCAGGAAAATTCACAAGAAAAATTATACCTCAGACAGAAAAGATAGTTGTTAAAGTTAGTCTTGTTCTTTAAGAAAGGTGTATAAGAGGTAATCGGCATAACAGTAATAAATATGGATGATATTTAAAATGAAGATGGAGGATGCAGTACTAGTAAGGCTGAGATAAATAGTCTAGAAGTTTCCCCAAGCAGTAATCTTAGGTTTGTATCTTGACATCTGTGGCTGAACTCTGTATGAATAAGTCATAATCATACATAACTGTCCAAAAAATAGACTTATCAAAAAGATGAAAACAGACTTCTGTTTTTTATTTTTTTTTTTAATTTGCAATGGGGTGATACTTGTCCCCTATAGAAGACTGATAACTAGTGTACCCGAGATAACAGAAGGGCTAAGAGTGCTCAAGTATCTATGTGACAGCAGCAGCATTCATGTATTACTGAAAGCACTTCTGGGGCATATGTTGTTGAGTGAGTTTGGTGTAGACATCTCACTAAGTGTGTGGAACAGGAGTGTTCAGTTTGTGGATTTCATAAAGCAGGGTAAACAAAATATATGTGAAAAAAATATTGAACTAGAGATCTAGATGGTATAACTGTTCAGTCTGACTATGTCTAGCTGCTATATCTGTAAGGAAATGAATCAGAACAGTTTGGCGTTAAAAGGTAGGCTTATAAAGTTACCGAACAAGCAAATTATATATTTATAAGCACGGCTGAAACAAATCACAAGGCACACAGTAAGGTGGCAGGACAAAGAAATGCAAAAACAGTCATTTGAATGCTAAGGAGTAACAGATATAAAGAAAATGATTCACAGATGTCCAAGCAGAGAGCCAAGACCTCTGGCTAACATAGTTTGCAGACATCTGTAAACTGGAGGTTGTTGTTAAGTCATCTCCTGACACCCAAACCATGCAGAATGAACTTTCCTTAGAAACTCTTGGTGTAATAAACATTAGCTTAACTAAATGCTAAAAAAGTTTAGTATCATCCTTTTGCTATACAACCTCTACTTCATCATATTGCATAGAGAGCACATCACTACAAAACGAGAATGCAGTGAGGAACAAGGAACCTATGCTGATAACTTTCTCTGTTTTAACCACCACATGAAAAGGGTTATCAGGAAATCCCTTTATTTAGCACAGCTAATTGTATTTTTGCAACATATACAGATGGGGCTGGAGAATGAGTCATGAAATATATTTTATTGTAAGATCAAGAACAAAGGTTTTTGATGACTGGCAGAGAGCCTGCTGAGTTATAACTATCTGTCTAGATATATATCTAGATGGGTTTGGCTGTGGGAGTTGAATTTAGGGATACTCATCTGATTGCTAGGGTATTAGTTTGTTTAATATGTGGAGGCAATTTATTCCAGAGATGGAATAAGCATTGGGAATTGAGTGTATTCTACAGTAGGTTATATTTATTTGTTGATAGAGATTTTGCAACTTTATACTGGGGTTTATGGAGCCATTTGTCTTGTGCAGGTAAAGGAAATGGAGAAGGGTAGGGTTCTCCATTACATAAAATGACAGAGATAATCCACTATGTAGGAGTCTGTAAGAGCAAGAGTACAGGGACAGAGTGTCAAATTTGTCTTGATATTTTAGGGTCTTTAGACCAGTGATGTGTTCATCAGGAGTCTCCGTGGTTTTTCTAGTTGCATGGTATATTTATACTGATTCATGCCAAGTGGAAAAATGGCAACTTCTTTAGACCAACCTAGTTAATATGCCTTTGGATATAAGCAGAGCCAAATTGAAGGATTTTCTCACCACTGCTGTTACATGGTGGTCAAATGATAAAGAATTGACTATGAAGATACCAAGATCTTTGATGACCAAATCAATCTGGTGAATGGTACTGTCTCTACTGTAGGCACTATAAAATTTACACTTGCCAAAAGTGGTTAAAATTGCACTTTTTTTGCATTTCATTCAAGACCATTATCTTTACTTTCATAATTTGTATGGTCTAGTCCTTTCTGCCATGACATCAGAAGTTGAGTGAACTACAACACCCAATCAGTTTTATTTAGTATATTTTAATGTCCTTGTACACAGCACGGGAGGGGATGAAGGCATGGTCCAACAGTGACCATCATCCAAAGCTACTGTTCACATGGCCAGATGGCTAGCCCTGCTGCAGTTGTCACACACACACACACACACACACACACACACACACACACACACACACACACACACACACACACACACACACTTATAGCCAATGTATGCAGTCAAATCCAACAATTGTATGCTTTGAAATGTAGGAGTAAAGCACAGCACCCAGTGAAAACCCATGCAAACACAGGAAGGATTTGCAGATTACTCCAGCTGAAATTGGAGAATCTCTTGCTGTGAAATGACAGTTCTACACACTGCACCAATGTGCTGGCATTAATTCAGGAAATATGTGCTACAAAAAGGGATTAGGCTTCTGAAATAATAATACAATTTTAATAGTTTCAAATTTCAAAATGCCATAAATAATTCAAGGTGCTATTCTTGCCTTCAGCTATTCTGCAGCAATAACTAATCTAATTTTAGAATGGAAAGTTACATTATGACAATGTAGCTCTTTTCTCAGCTGATATGATTTTGGCCATCGGATTTCTCATTGTTCATCAGTTATTGATTTTTCTTTATAATTTTGAACCAGTTTAAGGGTAAATAGTTTATTAAATAACTAACCCACGACTACACAGAAATTCATTATCACTAGGGTCTAGTATCAGAAAGCCTTCTATTTAGAAAAAAAGCAAGAACGTGTTCCTTTTTGGCATCCTCGGCTATAATATTCAAAGGCCACTGCTAAGATTTTAAATGCCTTAAACTGCTGAGTGTGTGTGTGTGTGTGTGTGTGTGTGTGTGTGTGTGTGTGTGTGTGTGTGTGTGTGTGTGTGTGTGTGTGTGTGTGTGTGTGTGTGTGTATGTGTGAGTATATACATGTGTGTGAGAGAGAGAGAGAACGAAAGAAATGTAGGTGATGCATATGAGTGTATATACATATATATGTATATTTGAGTGATAAACGGATATGGAGAATGCTAGAAAAAAGATGGGAGACAAGCAGTTCAGACTCTGATCAAGATGCAGGACAACTGATCCAATGTTTGCAGACAGATAGTTGAGAAGAAGCTATAGGAAAGAGTCCAACTGGGCATTCCTAGACTTGGGGAAAGTATATGACAAGGTCCCAAGAAAGTTGATTTTGGCAGTACTGTGGTGGTTCAAAGGCCCAGTAACATTGGTGGAATTAGTGTAGGCTATGTAGAAGGACCCAATGACTCAAGTACAAACAGTGTCCAGTCTCACAGAGTGGTTCTCAGTGGGAATGGGTATGCACCAGGGTTAATCTCTGAGCCCACCGCTGTTCATACTGGAGATATCCTACATTAGCAAACAGAGCAGGGGGAACAGATCAACAAAGTTGCTGTATGCAGACGATGTGGAACTACAGGTAGACTCTGAGCAAGAAGTTCAGCAAAGGATAGGGATAGTCCGTCTGAGCTTGCACCCTTTTTCAGCAGAGGCCCAGGAAGAAAACCTCCACAGTATAAATTATACAAGTAATACAAAAAAATCACATTTCAAATTTTGCAAGAAAAAAAAGAATCACATTGCAGATTTTGTAAGTAAAGTAAAATAAAATAAATACAATAAAAGTATATAGAGACATTTAAACGGGTGACCAATAGTAGAGCAAGTAAAAGAACTCAGCAAGTGAGGAGAAACAAATTGGAAGTACTGAGGAGGTTAGTAAGAACAAAGTGTCATACAGCAGAAGAAACATTAATGATGGTCTAGCATTAGATTCATAGAAGTAAGTTTGACAAGCAACAGTGTGAGGGGAGAGAGGAGAGAAAGGTATTAGAGAGAAAGGAAATTAGTATCATATTACAAGGAGCAGGTATTTGGAAGGGTATAGGGAGCAGTAGTTGATTAAAGTTGTAATACGCTGGAAGTTAGAATAGGTAGCATATTTATGGGAAGGAAGAAGTAGTAAGGAAAGTGAGGGGGCATAATGAAGGAAAAGAAAGGGAAGGAAAGATTTAAATGTGGTGATTGCAGTTACATTTCCAGGCACTAAATATGTGACTTCTGAGAGTTGGTTTAAATTCATGTGCATGGGTGATATTTCTGTGAGACATGGGAAGCTTATTCCATGCTAGAGCAGGATGGTAGCTATAGCGGTTTTGTACTAATGATTTGTCAGGTTTATAAATGTGTAAGAAACATTGGTCTGAGCTTCTGAGGGAGCATATTGAGTTATAGAGGGAAACAAGAGAGGATATGCTAGGGCAGGAGGATGGCTTGTTTCAGGTAGAGTGGATGATGAGAAGTTGACTAAGTAAGACGTTTAGGAAACTCTAACCAACTGAGTGTTTGGAGAGCAGGACAGTAGTGTGATTTTGGTGGCACGTTAGCTGCAAGTCTAGCTACTTTGCTGTATGTGATTTTGAGTTTGGATAGCAGAGAGAACGGTAAGTTAGTAAGGACCTGAGAGCAGTAGAAGAGGTCAGGGAGAAGATAAGCCTGGGTATGTGAGATTCTAGGGTTGGGGGTAAAGAACTTTGGTTTCCATAGAGTAGGCCAAGTTTTTGGTGGGTTTTATTTAGACAGTGGTGTACATGGAGGTCAAATTTAAGTTGGGCATCAATGATTACTCCAAGGTGCTTTGTGTGGGGTTCAGTTGAAATAATGGTGTTATTAAGGGAAGAGATGGTGAAAGAGGATTTAAGATGGTTGAGAGATTTGGGTAGGAATAGGAGGAGTTTTGTCTCTTTAGGGTTCAGTATGAGTTGGTTGTTAGTAAGACAAGATTCAGTAAGGTTAAAAGAGGTTTGAGTTAGGGTGGGCAGGTCAGAGGGGTTTTCTGCAATGGTGATGACAGTGGAGTCATCCACGTATTGTATGAGGTATGACTGAGGACAGGAAGTGTGAAGCTGGCTAGTAAAAATGTTAAAAAGAAGGGGCCCTAGAACTGAGCCTTGTGGGATGCCCATTTTTATGGGGAGAAATGGAGAATGAGCAGAGAGCCATTTTATGGATTGCTGTCTGTTAGAGAATAGCTTGCAAACCAAGAGATAGTTGTGGGGGAGAGGTTTACTTGAGCAAGTTTAGAGAGGAGGATGGGTGGGTGACAATGTCAAAGGCTTTGGAGAGATCTTAGAAGAGGCAGGACACTAGTTTATTATTGTCTCTGACTAGGGAGATGGAGTTAGTAAAGGAGATGAGAGAGGTAATGGTGTTGTGGTGGGGAGGAATCCATGCTGGGTAGTGGTGATTAGGTTTTCTTGAGTGAGATAAGACTGAATTTGTTTATGCACATGGTGCTCAAGAATTTTGGAGAGGGGAGTGAGTATGGCAATAGGGTGATAGTTAGAAAGTTCAACAGAGTTTCTGCCTTTGTGGATAGGTATGGTGTGGAATTTCTTCCAAGGAGATGGGACAGTGGATTTACAGATTGAACAATAAATGTGGATGAAGATTGAGTATGCTATGGAATTGTCGGCAGCCTTTAGGAAGGGAGATGGAAAGTTGTCAGCTGATGAGGTACTTATTTTAAGTTTGAGAAGAAGGTTTTTAATATAGCTAGTGTGGATGGGATTTAGTGAGAAAGGGTAATTTTGTTGTAGTGTGTGGTGGGAGGTCAGTGATTGGCTGGGTTGGAAGTTGGCATAAGTTTCCTAATGGTGTCAATGAAGTCGGTATTGAAGATGGAAGCAGTTTTTTTGGGGATAGTTATCAGGGCAGGCATTGGGTGTAGAAGGGTATCCAGTGTGGAGAATGTGGTTGACAGAATTCCAGAATTTTTGGTGGTTTCTAGAGTGTGTGATTTGGGAAGTATGCTACACATTTTTCTTATTAATGTTTTTGTGTTTTTTGGCCAGGTTCTGGAGTTCCCTATATTTTGGGAAATGAGTGAGTGATTTTGTTTTTGTCCAAAGTTTCCATGCAGAATCTCTGTTTTGGATTAGAGACCGGGTTATTTGGTGAGCCAGGGTGAACAGCATGATTTGACTCTGACAGTTCTTGGGGGGGGGGGTGGGCTAGGGAGTTTAGAGTGTTTAAGAAGAGAGAGTTGAATTGGAGAACGACTTCATCTAGTGAGAGATCAGAAAGGAAGGATCAATCAGTTGTGGAGATGGTTGTTGAAAGTCTCTGGGATGAAGCTGGTTAGCTTATGGCATTCTTTAAATTTGTGAGGTCTAGGGAGGTGAGGGGAGGATCTTTGGACTTGTATAGAGGAGTGATCTGATCACTTATTGAGTCTGGCAGAGATATGGGGTGATGATAGAGGTTAGGATTAGAGACAGGAATCCAGTTATGGATGGAACTAGAGTTTGTAGGTTTGTGTAGCATAGAGGGAGAAGAGATAAGCTGTGTGTAACCATAGATGTGTATGCTGGTGGTAGAGAATTTAGAGGTGACAGCAAGCCAATTGATATTAATGTCTCTGAATATGGTAGTTTTATTAGGTATACTGTCAGCCATCCAGTGAAGAATTTGTTCTAGTAAGGGTATGTTGGCTCCAGGGGTTATATAGATAGCAGCTATTGCTAGTATTCTGTACTTGTTTATTTTACATTTAGCAATGATGAGTTTGGCAGGATGAAAAGAGGGAGGTGGGTTTGTTAGGGAGATATGGTTAGGTCTGAGTACACAATGGCTACCCCTCCACATTTTTATGTGTTATGTCAAGGTGTAAGATGTTGTAGCCATGTGAGGAGAAATTCATTATCTGTGGTATGTGGTTTTAGCCATGTTTCAGAAGTGAGATGATGTTGGGGGAGTATTGGGCTCTCCATGAGTGAACTGTTGATGTCTTGTTAAGAATGCTGTAGATGTTAATGGAGTAAAAGGAGAGATTTTTGAGACTTGGGTTAGCTGCTTGTGGAAGTGTGTGAGTAGTGTTGGTGGGAGTAGATGCGTTCTTGTGGGGATCTGGACTGGGGTGAATGTCACCTGAGGGAAACTGATTCACATGGATGGGTCTTATGGCATAATGCTAGCGATTGTTACAGAGTTTCATGCAGTTCAGTCAAAGCTTCCAAAGTAGTACATGCATTTTAGTTAGTTAGTTAGTTATTTTCTTTAGTTATTTTGTTGATTAGGTTAGGCTCACTAGGCTAGTAGCCGTTCTTCAGAGGAGAACTGAGGTGGTATTTATACTACTAGGGGAAATTTGGCAGAGGCATCAGGGAACTTCCTCTATTCTTTGGCATAGGGGGATTAAACTGAAGGTGGTGCATCTGGTTTCTGTCTCTGTTCCTGGTGCAAAGGTAGCATGGAAAGACAGCAGAGCCATGGAAAATGTAATCCAGTGCAGTGATAGCACAAATGTTATTGAAAGTACAAAAAAGGATACAGAGTTGGCAGAATCGCTGCCAAAATGAGAAACAAATGAGGAAATAGCAGAGAGTGAGTGCCTATTGCAGAGAAAGCAAGAAAGGAACAGGTCAATGTACAGTAGGAGATGGGGTCTGATTTGGAGGAGCTTTTCCAATGAAGTTTGTTTGAGGGTCAGAGAATGGATGTATTATTGCAATTCTTCAGTCCGGAGGGTTGTGGGACGATTATTTGGAACAGTTTGTTAACCAAAGTGAGCCAGAAAACAGTGCAGGAGCATCGTGGAGTAATATAATGGAGAGAATAGAAGAGTAAGGGAAAAGAGCTGAATCCAGTGGGAAAACATATGCACAAACCATTAAAGAAGGTTAAGGAAGAACAGAAGAAATTAAAAAAAAAGAAGGAAAGGTACACTGTACCAGTAAGCAGTATAAAGGACAAAGAACTAGATAGGTATGAAGTGTGGGACACATTGATTGCTCCATTAAGTGTAACAGCAAAGGAGGTAAGAGCATTTATTCTAATTAATAATGAGACATTTTGTGATTTAATATTTGAGAATGAACAATATCATGGAGAACTATAGGAAAATATGAGCAGAAAAGGAATGTGTATCCTTGGACAGATTATGTTATGCAACAATTTTTTAGACAAACAAAAAAAAGAATATTGGTTCAATTTAGAACTCAGGTTGAACCTGTAGCTTTAAATATTACTTTATTAGCTATTTGCAAGGAAGTATTGGACACTATGAAAGTTTACCATGAAAGAGGACTTTGAAGTGGGGTATTGGAATCTGGAATAATATTAAAATTGGAAAATGAAATATACCAGGTATTATTGATGTTCTTAGTAATAGGGGTTTTGTGAGATACAGAGGGCAACCAAAGACTTGTTATTGTTGTGGTAAGGATGATCATTTAATTAATGAATGTGATAAGAAAAAAATGTTATTTGTGTGGTAATACAGGATATAATGCAAAAAAAATGTGATTTAAAATGCAAGAAATGTGGCAGAACAGGACATTCATGGCTAGATTGTGAAAAAGATATACAAGAAAATGAAAATAAAAGTGCGTAGATAGAAGAAGGGGTTATACAAAAACAAGGGCAACAAGAGGAAATGAATGCAGAGGCCATGCACAAAGGTAAAGAAGAGGATACAGAAAAAGCAACAGATGAGACTAGTGAAGAAGACTCTGAATGGTATTCCCTTCTTCACTTCACTATTATCTTCTTTAGTTAACAATATAATTGTTACTTGTGGAGGAAGTTATCAGCTTAAAAGACATACACTGCTCCTCACCTTGGCGTTTCTATGATAACGCCACTATTAAGTCCACCTTGGAAACATTTGTAGTAACCAGAAAATGCTAGAAGCACAAGGTTTGAGTAAAGTGCTGTTTTCAAATGTGTAATTTTTTTTTTATATCCTCAGTCCAGCTAACCCTTTAAGAAGCTTTGGTTCAGTTGAGTTTGCCTTAAAAGTGCATCAGATCATCAAAGTTAAAAAGGAACTAGTCATAATTCCAGCTTAAGAAGAGTTTTTTTTTAGTAATAATTTTTGGAGTTTTACAATTCCATGTCGGATTATTGAGCTATTGAATCTGACCTGGTCTATTAAGTGCTCTGTTTGGAATGATTGGCTGTTACATCTGCCCTTCTTTGGGCAGCTAGCTATCCCAGTCTTTGTTATAAATCACAATGCTGTCCTGATATGCAGCAGCATAATGGGTGTATGGTCATGTGACACTATAAGCATCAGGGCTCCTTGGGACAAAAATAGTTGTTTTGCTGGCATGTTTTTGTCAGAGTTTTTTGCCAGTATCCTTTTGTGAAGTCTTGGACAGCTTGCTTTCTTGTCTTTCCAGATTTTCAGTAAGTTGGTTTAGTCTTCACACTGGATATGGATCACATTTTACAATTTTATTTTGACACCAAAACCATATACCGCTTTCGGGGCTGGAACTGTTTTGGAGCACTATAAGAGTCTTCTCTTACCCTTACATATTACCATTTTTTATTTCTTGTCTGTTTGCTGGATCCAAACATTCTATATGGCTTGGGCCTTCCTTTTTTTTACCTCCAGCTTAAAAACAACCCATTGTATCAAGTTGTCCCTGCATTGCAGAAATAAAAGCACATCCTTTTTTCACTGAACATACTCCTTCACTTCCAGTTTTTTGATGTACTGATAGGACCCAATCTGCCTGTCTGTCTGAACTTCTGGTCTAGATTTGGACTTGACAGATTTTTTTTGCAGACAAACTTCTTATAAGGACATCCTGTTCAACCTATAATTTTTAAAAAATTTATATGATATATATTATTTTCAAATGTACATTTCTGAGGCTGTTCTCTCTTTTTAAATAACCTTTGTAAGTTTTTTGAGAACCTCACTGGACCCTTGACATTTGTCCAAAAATGTGTTCACTGCTGTAGAGAATAAAATCAACACCTCATTGCCATCCTAATGTTCCTTAACCTAGCAGCTTTGTTATATCAGCACTTTGTGGCAGCTTGAGCCTAGTCACAATGTAGTCAGCCAACTGGCAGTGCAGGTATCATTCTTTACTGCAAGGCTGAAATATGCTCCAATTCACTTTGGAAAGAAGCAGTTTCTTCCTCCCAAACTTCCTTAGATATATTTAGAATTCCCCTATAATGTCCCCTGTACAATGGTTCAAATGGGCTAAGGCCTTTGGCAGCTTGGAGTACTTTCCTGCCAGCAAATTTTAATTATGTCAATGGGAAATTCTTTCCATACCTATCCATATCTTGCATTAACATGAACTTGTCTTATTATATCATTCTACCAGTGCATCTGGTTTGTGGTGATAATCTGATACTCAGATTTAGTTAATTATAACAAGTCTTTCACTACTTCTAACACAAAGGATGTCCCGTAATCAATTTAAATTTCTTTAGATATTTCAAATCAAGAGAAAATAAGCACCGTCGCTTTAGCAGTCACCCTGCTCAGTGGAATGGCCTTAGGGAAATGGGTGGCGTAATCCACTACTCTTAATATATACAGATGCTCTTTTGTTGTCTTGACTAAGGTTCACAGATATTCTTTAAAGTAGTACCTCTATAGTGGACAATGACACTAATGGACAGTGGAAACCAGTGCTTGTATCACTTTTTTCACAATGAAGGCAAGAACACCAATATTTTTCAATACCTGAGAATATATATATGTTCAGAAACCTGAAGACTCACTTACCCAACTTCCAAAACACTAAGATGAAAAGTCCGATGACCATGCAACAGCAATGACCTGGAAAACAGACTTTCCACTCCAGCTAAGTAACTGCTTGACCATCCTGTTGCACTTTGCCCCTTACCCCCATGGTAGTGTGATCTTGGAGTTGGTATATTTAGTTAGGGAGTGTGTGTGGGGCACAGGCACCCACATAGGGGGGTGTGACACATATGTTGGTTGGGTTTCCTTTGGTTTACATTTTTCTTTCAGATGGCCAAGCAGTTACTTACCTGGAGTGATAAGTTGGTGTTCCGGGAAGTTAGTATGCTCATGCTGTCGGACCTTTTTGTCTCTGTGATATGACTTCTTGGTAAGTGATATTTTGGTCTACTGAAGTAGACCCATATAGATCTATATATATATATATATATATATATATATATATATATATATATATATATGCTAGATATATACGCATATGTGTGTGTGTGTGTGTGTATGTGTGTGTATGTGCGTGTATGTTTCATACCACTGAACTGTCCAGATTTTCACAGAATGTCCTAAATTTTGCCTCATAATTTTTGCCCGTTCCTCATAAAATGTGTGATTTTCTAGAAAAATGACTGAAACTTGAAATAACTAAATAATGTCGTACATTTGAGTTTCAGGCTTCATTTCCTTCAGAAAATGCATGTTAAGAGAAATACTGTTATTTTACCAACCTTCTAAGTCTATAAGCGCACTATTTAAAATATGTCCCTATTTTGGGCCTTTGCCCCCCCATTATTTAGGCTTTGTCCAGATTTCTTGTGATAAGAGGTTGAGAGGTATGGTATGCATTTGTTGTGATATCACAATACAGTATTAAGATAGGAGACAAAAATAACAGTTCAGGGTGTACACTACTTTTCATGAGATGAAAGAAAAATAACACAAAAATTGCAGTCTATCATACCAGTTTAGGTTTACTCCCAAAATAAATTCTTGATCATGTGCACCTTGTTGAAGTCTTCAGGGGAATATTTCCAGATTCCTTTCGAATCTCCAGGTTGTCTCTTTCACTTAGGATCCTTCATGTTGTCTCTTCCCTTCCACAGCACATTTCCCAGGACTTTCACTCTGCAGTATGATGTGCATGGCCATTGCCCTACTTTGTATACTCACCACATAGCTGCTTGTTACCAGCACATTTTAAAGGAACCTCTACTTAATACAGAAAGTATGCTTGCATGAATAGATGTGAATGAAAACAATGTTGGAAACAATATTATAGTCCCTGACAACCTGCTAAATGCCACATTTAATCTATATGTATTTGTTAAAAATTGTATTTAGCATTCTGCCTGTTCTGTCACCTTGCATTTGTGAAACTGTCCTGTTTACTTTGACAGTCCATCTGTTACACACTGACACACACACACACACACACACACACACACACACACACACACACACACACACACACACACACACACACACACACACACACACACACACACACACACACACACACACACACACACACACACACACACACACACACACACACACACACACACACACACAATAAATAACATCCCAAGGACATTAGCTATACTTGAGTACTATAAACAGAAATAACATGCAAGCAATATCCTAAAAGAAGTATGGACATAAATGACATAATTATATTGCCATAGGTTAGAAACTAGACAAGAAAGCTTCTGCCCTCAATAACACATCATTTTATACCCTTCAGAGCTGCATAGCTGGAAGGGTGCATGTGTCAGTTCAGTGTGCCAATGATTTTAAAATATGTATTTTGAATAACATCATTATTTTATGTGATAATACAAGCACTAAAATCAGTGCACACTAGTGAAAGCAAAGCTAAAATGCAAATGAAATGCAGAGGCTGTATTGCATTTTGTGTCTTTAAACTTGATCTTTAAAGAACTACATAGTATTTGGTATACAGTAATATTTGCAACATTATTAGGAAGGAATGAACACATCATATCACAGTAGTATTTACAATATTATATACACAACATTCATTGTGGCCGATCATATGGCATGAGCCATTACACCATACCACTCTTTCCCTCTCATTATCTTTATACACACAAACACACATATGTCTAAGGGCTAAGGATTCTCTGTGGGCTGTGTCAATTGGGCTTGGGTATGAAGCAGGGCCAGGCATGTGCCATGGTTGGAATAGGTGTCAAAAAAAAAAACAGGAAACAAAAGACAAAAAAAAAAAAAAATAGTGGGGCTGAAGGATGGCATATTATACAACGACTAGCCATTAAAGCAGCATACTGATTGATCAGTCCAACCAGCATGCATGTTGAAAATTGAGAAAATACCAAAAGAAAAAGTCTGGCTGCTAAAGTATCATTGAGTGGACAGACTTTCTTAAATTGCTATCTCTTACACGAGAATTACTTTTTGAAAATCCTGGAATGTGTGGCTTAAGGAGTGGACAAACATTTATTTTTTTTCAGACTTACATGATATTGTCGGTATGGGTTTAGATCAACTTTAGCAATATCCATGCTTATTTAATGCTGACTCTGTAGTGTTACTGTGTTTTCCTATTAGTGTGCGATTTAGTTCACAGTACTGGAAAAACAATTTTATGGGTGATAAAAGCCAAAGATATCCCACCCCTTCAAATTCCCTCAAGTCCCTGCTTACAATAAAGGAACCACTAAACTTGCATGCGGTTACAATTTTTTTTTTCTTAAAAAAAAAAATAGCAATGGATATTGTCCTTTCCCCATCAGGTACTGTGGAAACCTGTGAATGCAAGTCCCATACAAATTCACAGTACATCATCAAAGGGAAGAATCAGGAAACAACATGAAAGAACAACATGGCACTGTTATACAAAGATATTATGTAAGAAAAGTAAGTATTTTTTTTTTTAAATAATGTCATTGTATAATAGCAATAACTGACTCCATGATGTGGTCTATTGAAGATTTACCCATGGCTGGCTTTGTTTAATCACTCAGGCTTTGCCCTCATGATTAAGCCACACCAACCATGGGCAAATCTTCAATATGATAAAGAAACAAAAAAAAAGAAAAAGCCAGCACTCAGAGGCAAACAGTGTTTTATTCCTTTCCCTTCTGTTCAGTCCGGTTTCGGTAACAAACCTTCTTCAGTGATAAAACATACATAACACAGGGACAGTTTTTATACATATTGTATATCCCCAATTATGACATCACTTCCCCCATTAATCCATTTAAGCCTCCAAACACATATAAATCATTAAACAAAGAAAACATTTCAAATGTAATATCAAATGCTTTAGCCAACCTTCCATTAATATCATATGGTTGCTTGTAAAGTTACCAATAAAGGGTCCTTAATAAAAAGGAAGAAAAAGACCCTCATAACTTGTCATTTAGTCCTGGATGAAATAGGGCACCCAACTTAATAATCCATTTTCTTTCCTTTTGGGTTAGTATAGTGTGCCAGCCTTGCTTTGTTGATCTATTACCTTTTACCTGGTCAATAATGACAAATTTGAAAGACGCAGTTTTACATAACTGACAATGTCTATACAATGCATTGGTCATTTTTTAAAGACATAAATCATTCAAATGCTCTGAAATACGACTCCTTAGTTGCCTAGTGGTCTGCCCTACATAAAAGGCAGAACATTGGAAAATAGCCAAATAGACAACCCAATTAGAGTTGCAATTTCCAAAAAATGAAATATCAAAAATTTGAGCAGTGTTTTTACTACTAAAAGATGACATTTTAAACATATGTTTACACAAACTGCAATGTCTACAAGGATGTGAACCAACAAGTCTATCTCCTAATAGGGTTAGTTGATGTTGGTTCACATAATCTACAAACGTTTTCTTATAATGCGCAAAATAGGAAGTGAGTGTTCTTCCCCTTCTGAAAGAAAATTGGCATCTGTTAGGCAAGCATTGATCCAGATCTGTATTAGCCCGAAGAATATTCCAATGTCTGTTAACTACATCCTGCAATAAATGCAATAAATGTATATTACTGTCAAATGTAGTAACCAGCCTCATGGTTCCCGATCCATCCTTTTTAGTTTTAGCTTTAAATTCCAATAAGCTGGATCTCTCACAATTGGCCGCCCAATCACTGGCCCTTTGTACTGTTGATCTCTTGTATCCCCTATTAATAAATCTACCCTCAAGATCATGCCTAGCATTATGAAATTCCATGTCTGCAGAACATATTCTTCTAATTCTCATGAACTGCATTACTAAATTTGGCAGTAATATACATTTATTGCAGGATGTAGTTAACAAACATTGGAATATTCTTCGGGCTAATACAGATCTGGATCAATGTTCGCCTAACAGATGCCAATTTTCTTTCAGATGGGGAAGAACACTCACTTCCTATTTTGCGCATTATAAGAAAACTTTTTTAGTGAACCCGAACCCTATTAGGAGATAAGCTTGTTGGTTCACATCCTTGTGGACATTGCAGTTTGTGTAAACATATGTTTAAAACTTCATCTTTTAGTAGTAGAAACAGTGCTCAATTTTTTTATATTTAATTTTTTGGAAATTGCAGCTCTGATTGGGTTGTCTATTTGCCAATGTTCTGCCTTTTATGTAGGACTGACCTCTAGGCAACTAAGGAGTCATATTTCAGTGCATTTCAGTGATTTATGTCTTTAAAAAAATGACCAATGCATTGTATGGACATTGCCAGTTACATAAAACTGTGTTTTTCAAATTTGTCATTATTCACCAGGTAAAAGGTAATAGACCAACAAAGCAAGGCTGGCATACTATACTAACCCAAAAGGAAAGAAAATGGATTATTAAGTTGGGTGCCCTAATTCATCCTGGACTAAATGACAAGTTATGAGGGTCTTTTTCTTTCTTTTTATTAAGGACCCTTTATTGGTAACTTTACAAGCAACCATATGATATTAATGGAAGGTTGGCTAAAGCATCTGATATTACATTTGAAATCTTTTCTTTGTTTAATGATTTCTATGTGTTTTGAGGCTTAAATGGATTAATGGGGAAAGTGATGTCATAATTGGGGATATACAATATGTATAAAAACTGTCCCTGTGTTATGTATGTTTTATCACTGAAGAAGGTTTGTTACCGAAATCGGTCTGAACAGAAGGGAAAGGAATAAAACACTGTTCGCCTCTGAGTGCTGGCTTTTTCTTTTTTTGCTTATTTATCAGTTTCTGCATGCCGTGCACCAGTCATATTTGCTAGCTTATTTGGAGGCAAATCTTCAATATACCACATATACATCATTGGTTATTGGTATAAAAGTTAAGGTGTTTACCTCATGGACACAAGGTAGAGTGTTTAGTTCTCCAATCTGGTGATAGTGTATGGATGAAACAGTGCATACTGCCTACCCTTACTTGTCCAAAGCATCTGACACGATACAACACTCAGGCATTGTAGATAAACTCATGAAATTAGGTATAAACTTCTATGTCACCCACTGGATAGCCAGCTGGCTCACAGTTAGGACACCAGGTGTTATGATAGGTGAGGCTACCTCCACAAAGAGGCCAGCCACTAGTGGTGTTTCTCTAGGCCTGATGCTGAGCCTGCTCCTTTTTGGCAGTTATTTCTCTGAAGTTAAGGCCAATGTCAAAGGTCTCTGGCTCACAAAGTTTACAGACGACTACAAACTAGGCACAGTCATAGAATCCCCAATGGCACAAATACCCTGCAGGATGGGTTGACACAGACCAATAAATGATGTAAGAGTCATGATCTAAAACTCGATGCCAGTAAATTCATAATAGTATCCTTCCAGAAAACAGCAACCCCAGGAATTTACCATGTTGTTAGTCTTTCGGCTTTTCCCAGTTAGGGGTCATCACAGCAGAACTCCGGTCCGCTAATGATTGGCAGCTGGTTTTTATGGTGTTGAGTTGCCAGTCCGATGCCCAACCTTCAACAAAGGCATGCCCATTCAACGCATGTCTTTTGAATACCCACTCGACCACAGGGAGGACATGCAGACTCCACACAGAAGGCACTCCCAACCCAAGCCGAGAATCGAACGGGAAAACCTCTTGCTGTGAGGTAACAACGCTACCACTGCACCACTGTGGAATTGTCAGGAATTTACCATTTTGATTATTAATTTCTATGAGTAGACCCATTGATCAGGGAATTGGGAACATTTGTAAACAATAGCCTGTCCTTTGTCCATCATGTGTCTACTGTAGTAAGGAAATCATTTTAAATTGCACAACTTACAAACAAGGGTATGGTATCTAGGTTCAAGGATGTCATTGCTTCACTACACTCAGCCCTTACCAGACCAGTTATTGAGTAAAAATACCTCCCTTGGTATGTACATAACTCGGCACATTCAACAACTAGAGTGTCCACAGAAGTTCCTCACAGAAAGAATATGTGGCATAACAGCATGTCCTACATAGATTAGATCAAAGCTCTATCCCTGTAGTTGGTCTCCTACAGATTGCTAGTAGGCAATCAATGCCTGCCCAACAAAACATCCTCTGATCTTGCTCTGATGGACCTATTGCAAATCTGCAAAACAACTACCATCAGAATTACTGATCTAGGGACCTAAATCTCATCTGCAATATAAACAATACATGTTGTGGGTAAAGGTTTTTGTCTCAGAGGCTACTTCATCTCTGGAACTGGCTTCCCATCCACATGGGGCAGAGCTCTTTCCTAATCCAACTGAATCAGAAATTGTACCATGGATGAGAACTCAGAAATTTACCCCTGGTGTAATACCTAGGCCTCTAATAGACAAAGCAACCTATAAATGCTTAACCAGCCATGCCCAAGCCTACATATACCCATTAAAATACTAGGATTGTTCGCAAAGCATGACTAGGCTTAAAAAGGCCCACTGGGACTATTAGCCTAGTAATCACCTCTGAACCTATATCTATCTAACTATATATCTATGTATATACATGAGTGTGTGTTTATCATTGTGAAATGAAAAATTATATAGTAAGCCTCTTGAAGTGTTTAAAGGCAAATAGATGCGAGTAGAGATCCACTATGCATTACTCTTTGAATTAGGCATGCATGTCGTATGGGTGCTGGAGACCCACTCCTGACAAGGTATGAGAAAGTTTACTAAGATGTAGAGGCATGCCTGTGAAGGGAACAATGTTACAGGAACAGTTTTTTGTTTCTGAGTTGTAGGGAACAAGGACCTAATAATTGTGTGGCTTCCTAACTTCCTATCAAATCACCTTAATTTGAGCAAAATGTCATCATTCATCCAGCATTGAATGTTCATATCTGCTACTTTCAGAAGTAATAAAAAGATAACGGTGACAAAAGAGCAGAAAAAAACTTAAGGCTGCACCATTCGATGGAAACCGGGTTCAGGCATCTAGGGGGTGTGACACCCCCCTGTGAGACAGCTGGATGTGGACATATCGCAGGTTGGCAGTTTAGCTGCAGTGACAAATTTCTGTGGACAATTCTCTGTGGGAATACAGGAACCCCCTGCACCCTAACCACAGGTGGCAGACACAAACCCCCCAGAGTGATACACTCTGCACCCCCCTAGAAGCCACCATGTGCAACTGTCAGTGGAACATGTGGCTGGCATAGGATGCCACGTGGGCATGAAAGTGGTAACATGAAACCTGTGTGCTGTGGGCAAAGCCTTTATTAACACAAAATGTAAAGTGATGTGTGTAGTGATTGGTGCGTACTAAACCCAAATATAATCACAACTTGTAGAAATGTGCCACAGCATGGAGGAAATCCTGCACATCACTATAGTCACACTTATGTTGCAAGATGTGCTTTAGGCGACGCTCCCTTACAACAATAGCCTTCCTACGTGGTGTCACAGGCATCCCCCTCAAAAGAGACTCCCATCAGGTAACTGTCAGGTTCTGTTCCTGCTGCAGAACAGACAGAAGGTCAGATAGCTGCACAGTAGGGCATCCCAGTGACACCTTCAGCCAACGATGCCATGCCTCCACCTGGTTATTTGTCCATGGGAAGTCCATGTCAGAGACATCACACACATTCCAAAACCTTAAAGGGTAGGATGATGGCAGTCGTTGCTGTGCTGAGCAGCAGGATGCATACTTGCGTGGTCTGCCCCGCACATAATGATGGTTCAGAAATACGCCAATAGGCTGAGCACAGTCTCGTAAAGTAGCCACAATGTCCAGAAATGCAGGGACAACATCTTCCAGTGGTAAGAATGCCAACACAATCAGCTTGTGGATGGCAATTGAGAAAGCAGTGTCCGTACCATAGAGGGCTACAAGGTGGTGATGCTGGATCTGGCACCAAATGATATGTGCAAAATGGAATAGGCACCCCTTCAGAATACTCTTAGGGAATGCCTTATGGCTGGCATGGATCGCTGCCTTCTCAAAATCAGTCATAATATACTGTGGAGCCAAGGTGCATCCCTGTTTTGCAGCCATACCCTTCAGTATCTCCCACATATTGTTGTATGCAGACTCTGACTTCCATGTCATGAGACAGTACACCAGGGGG
Organism: Protopterus annectens; assembly: GCF_019279795.1. NCBI lineage: Eukaryota > Metazoa > Chordata > Ceratodontiformes > Protopteridae > Protopterus > Protopterus annectens. The sequence goes on along the minus strand of NC_056732.1, from coordinate 209,418,582 downwards.
ACGATCCTTGCTGAGGTGGGGGTGCCAATACATCCATGTAATGTATACAGCTGGCGACATATATCAGCCCATGTGGGGAAGGTGCCATCCCTAAGAATGATGTCAGACCTGCACAGATCAGTCAGATTCTGCAATGTAGTAAGTCGAACCAAGGAATCAGTCCCATCCATATCAGACTTTCTACGGAGGATAAAGCTGCCACTACGGAGTGGATGTTGGCTGACATCAATATCCACAAGTGTCGCTGGAGGTATGGTCATGGATACCCATGCCCTCTGCTGTACCCTGGTTATGCTATGATGCAGGGTGGCATGGCAAGGCATCTCTTGTAGTACATTGTCATCCACTGTGCCTAGGACACTCTGCATTACCAGGCTTGGCAGGTCATTGCCAGTTACCGCCCTCTGCTGCAGTTCTGCATGCAGTGTAGCCACTTGGGCTGTTGTTGCATCTGGGCCGTGCTGGTGTGGCAATGATTTCAGCAGTTCTTCCCCCTCATCCTGGCGAACAGTCATGGCCCGACCTCTGTAGGCATTTACTCTCCGCTCGATACATGCCCAGTACCATTTAGGTGGTGCTTCACACTCCGAATGGTAGAGGTATCCCTCCACTTCCAGCATTGGTTTGCCCCATTGGCTGGGCACTGTGCTGTATCTGTTGCCAGGCTGACTGGGGCTATACAGGTACATAGATTCCATCATGGTAATGCTACTTGTTGATGGTCTCTCGGTATCCATCACAGCCAATGTAGCAGGGAACAGGATGTAGACACAACTTTGGTACAGGCCAGTATCACAGTTTGGATATATTGCTGTACAACACCTTGTGTTGTACCCTTCTGAATATGCCTTGTTTGCCATGACAGCCCTTTGCAGCAGTATACATACCACCTTGCTCATACTACCTGTCCAGCTAGGGATTCTCTATGTGCAGTTCACACAGCCATGCAATTGGCAAGTGAATGTAGTCCAGCAGGAGTCTCTCAGCTTGCATACACCACTGGTTCTGCATGTATTGCACAAGTCCCCTTTAACACCCAACTATTTCTGTTGGCCAATCAAGGTATGGGGCCCAGCCTCAGTTTCAGCAACAGAGATCACATAGGGATATCTCCCTGTATAGCACCCTTTTCTATCTACATGTCCCTGCATATGTGCGTATCTCAGCTGCAACAACCATTGGATGGGTTTGACAACCCCTACATTACAGGCATGCTGCCGTGTTGTGGACTTGGAGATGGGTTGATACTCTTTTGTGTCCCATTCATACTTTCCCTCTCCTTTGTGTCTGTGTTCCCTTCTACTGTGGTTGTTTTTGCAATGTTGGGTAGGTGGTCTGTGATTGCTAGGGTTGACATGTGTCCACATGTCACTGCCCTAGGGTGGGTCTGGAAGGACAGTGCCCTTCTGTTGCAGGCATACCTCTCAGCCCCTTGGAGTAGGTAGTCTGGACAAAACCATAGCACTAGTGGTACACATATGGTCACATTCTGCCCTTGCAAACGTGTACAGTGGATAGGATAACAGGTTGTGCATTAGCATGCATATTGTGTAGTGTGAAATCTGAAACTCTAAATGCCTGCAATTACTTTCTAACTCCTGCACACATTGCTTTGCTACTACTCTGCCAGACAGCCACAATAGTTCTCACTATGGGCCACACATAATCTGCAGTAGTCTGGGTAGTCTGTGGAAACTGTATGGTTGGGGTGTATGGGAAGGGATTATTGTGCTGCTGTGTCTTGTGTACGGTGTGCATGTATGGGGGTTATCATTCGGCTGCAGCTTCTTTGGCATTTTCTGTCCATCAGCGTCTCACAGCGAGATGTACTGTACAGGTTGTGTTTGTGGGTTTGGAATGCTTGTGCATGGGCTACAGGTAAGCTGTTTTGTCTTTCTGTGAGTGTTTGGTCCCTTTCCACCACTTGTCTTGCTGATCACTTGTCTAGTATGGCTGTTTCCACTGTCAGGAAACAGCCTGCTTATTTATATTAGGGGACATCTCCATTTTTTAAGTTTTCCTACTGCGTGGATTCCCACAGCGTATCTATCTTTCGGCAGCACTGCTCTACGATCTAGTGGTGCTGCGGCCTTCTGCTTTTGGCATTGTATCGTGCAGGCATTTGTCTCGTGATCTAGATGCCGGAACCCATGGAAACCACTGTATTGTTTAAACATAGGAGTACAGTAGGGGGCTGTTGGTTGTTGTTAGTGTAGTGATGGTGATGTTTGCATATCATACAGGACTTTTTTTGTTTGGCTTTTAGCTGTAGTCCCTTCCACTATTGGTTCAATTCTATGATCACAATTTCTTTCTTTCATTGTGGACTGGAGTAAGTGTTTTACTTATTTATTTCTTTAGTTAGACTATGTGTTTGGTATTTCTGGAGTATGATATTGGGGAGGTTCTGTGCCACACCTTTGCTATGGGGAGGTTTTGTGCTATGCCTTGGGGTTTCCTATCATTGTCAGAGAATGTTGATGGTGCAGTCCTATGTTTTCCTGTTCTTAAGTCAATATTATATTGTCATTATTTCAGTCACCAACATGGGCATCCATTGCTGGCTGAGAGATAAAATGCTGCTCAATGTAGAATAATAAAATCGAAATGTAGGTCACCAATCGGTACTGCAGCTTTATTGGCTGACATGATGGACAAATAGCGAATCATTCTCACAATTCATGTGGAGGGCTTAGGTTGATCACAATAGGCTACTGGACTAATATTTTGCTTCTGCTGTTCCTGTCTGCTTCAAATCTGTATATATATATATATATATATATATATATATATATATATATATATATATATATATATATATATACATATATATATATATATATATATATATATATATATATATATATATATATATAAATATATATATCTCCTCTCTCTCTCTATATATATATATATATATATATATATATATATATATATATTAAATATGCATGTGTATATCCATCTATCTATCTTTCTATCTATCTATCTATCTATCTATCTATCTGTATTTGTGTGTGTGTGTGTGTGTGTGTAGATGCACTTGAGATAAATCTATCATTTGTGTTGCAGTAGAAGGAGAAATAAATGCTGACTGAATACAAGAAGCAAAAAGGACAAATACATTAAAGAAATGTACAAAATAAGTACAAATATCACGCAAAATCTGATTGTTTTTCGCTTTTATAGAGATGTATTTTAAGATTTTGGCATTTAATGAGCTGCGAATGGAGTGTTTCTATACATGTGTATTTTTATTTTTAATCAGTTTGTTAATCTGATACACCCATTACACCAAAGGACATCTTTTCAGTGTTCGATAAGTGAACTGTCTTATCTGATTCAGTAAAAGTCATGTGATGGACAAAAAGAGATAGATGAATAAGAACTATAATTACAAGACAAATCTCACTATTGACCAAGTTAGGTGGTCTTGTTGGTTGCACTGAATACCAGGTAAGGCCTTACCTTTAGGCAGGCTAAAACAACAAAATCAAACAGTCTTTAATTAGGTGTAAAAAAGCAAAATGGCTTACTGATGAGGAAGCTACGTCATATGTTAACTTTATTATCTTGTTTGCTATTAGGTTCATAGGTTCATAGGTAAGTGCTAGGCTATCTGCCCAAGGGCATTTATAAGCCTAGCCAGAGTGTGTCGGCTTTTGCAACCCCCTTAAATTAGTTCCCTGTGCCTCTGACCAGCAGAGCCATTAGTTCCCTGCGCCTCTGTCCAGCAGAGCCACTGTAGTGATCCCCGGGGTAAATTTTCTGTTTCCCATCCGCCCATCAAGGTTTCTCTTGAAGAGTGCTAGTAAGGGGCTCTGCCTGATGTATATTGGAATCTTGTTCCAAAGCATGGGGAGTCTCTGGGTCAGGAATCTATCCCTTCAGCACGTCCTATTTATTGTTGTGGTAAGGTTTATATCCCTAGAGGGTGTGGCTCTCAAGGATTTGTTTTTTTTTAGGTGGAGCATATCCATCAATTCTGGGTTGGACATGGCCTTGTATGCCAAGCAGAGATCTGAGTAAGCAGTATGCAACCAACTACAGCTGGAGTTTCTTCAGTCAGGCTGCATAGGTCATCTGTTTGAGGCCAGTAATCCTCTCAGTGAGGTACTTTTCTGGTCTTTCCAGCTGTTGCAGGTGTCTTGTAAGGTACATCCCAAATGGGGCATTGGATTCTATAATGGGTCTAATAAGTGATGAGTAGAGAGGCATAATAACCTCCTTTGTTCTGGATGCAAACCCTTTTGAGATTAGGTGGGCCACATAGAAGGATTTTCTAACCACCTTGGCAATATGATTATCAAAGGAGAGATTGATATCTACTTGGGTCCCAGATCCCTTATTACTTTTTTTGTATTTAGGGGACTACCACCTATGTGGTAGTTCACGGGTACTTTGTTTTTTCCAAAGGGGATGACTATGTACTTTTTGGCATTCAACTTGAGGCCTTGATTTTGATACCAGGTATCCATCTCAGTGAGACCCTTCTGGAGGGTGTCTGTATCAGCCGGAGAATCAATTATGGCCCCTAGTTTGCAGTCATCTGTGAACTTGGTCAGCCAAAGTCCTCCTGTGCTTGACTGTACCTCTGAGAAGTATATACCGAACAGGAGGGGTCCTAGGACTGAGCACTGGGGGATGCCACTTGTAACCGGTTTAGAGTCGGACCTAGAGTCTGCAACTCTCACCATGTGTGCTCTGTCCATGAGCCAATTTGTGACCCATCTCGGGACGTAGGGGCTAATGTTCAGGTTGGTGAGTTTGTTTATAATACCAGAATGGGGAATGATTTTGAAAGCCTTTGCGAGGTCTAGGTAGTCTGTGTGGACCTCCTTACCCTCATCTAATGTCTTGGTAACTAACTCAAAGAAGTTATATTATATTATATTATATTATATTATATTATATTATATTATATTATATCTGTATACAGAATTATTCTTTATCCTGAAAAGGTGGCCTATGGTAAATGGTACTGAATACCAACAGAGAGAGAGAAAGAAAGAGACAAAGAGAACATCCATAGACATGGTGTTATACAAGTGTGATGGAGCGATTTATTTATTTGTTATTTATTTAGTTGTCATTTATTTACCGGAGTGATCCATCTGGTTGTGTACCCATTTTCAGCAGAGCCCTAGGGTGAAAAGATCCAAAGAAAAGTTACATTACTTACACAATATGAGGCAGATATTAATTTACACATTTTCTAAGATATACATACACAATATAAGACAGATGTTAATTTACACATTGTAGCATATATTTATGCATTCAGTAATATATACATGCAGGAAGCATTTATAGGAGATTTGAAGCAGATGATTTGAGGCCATAGGACTAGTTATACATATATAGTAGTATAGTTACATTATGTACAGCAGATGTTTGCTAAAACATGTGAAAGTGCAGTTTTTATGATGGCATTTGAATTATTATTATTCTATTTACAGTATATAGGAGGGAGAGGTACGAAAGAAGGAAACAGCTTCAATAACAGATACTTGGTTAGAAGCATACCTCTCAAGTGTACAGATTTTCACAGAATGTCCAGATTTTTGCCTTATATTTTTATTCAGTTTTTCATAAAATTGTAGCTTTCTGGCAAATTAGTGGCAAATCATTAAAGATTGAAGTTAGAAAATAATGACAGACATTTAAGTTTTAGACTTCATACCCTTCAGGAAATTCATGGTATTGCAAAACCTGTTATTCTATCAACTTTCTAAGTTTGTAAGAGCAATATTTAAAAATTGTCCCTATTTGTACCACTTTTTTCATGGCTTTGTCCAAATGTCTTATTCTAAGAAAAAGGGGTACAGGTTTTGAAAGTGAGTTTAATAGGGATAAGAGTACAAGATTCTAGATATGAGAGAGGGAGGTACAGTGAACTTGGAGAAAAGGAAGACAATATGAAATAGAGTCAAATGTTGAAAAACAGTTACCTGGGTCACTAAACAGTCTTGTTCACAATCACATTGACCATAGAATTACAATAACCAAGGTGAGGCCTGAGGTTGTATTTCATCAGACTGGCACCTCAGAATGCTCATTATCAGACAAAACAAGATTGTGAAAGTACAATATGAATGCAAATACATCAAAACCAGTAACCTTAGTTTGAATTAAACATGGAGCTCAAAAAAAAAAAAAAACTATATATATATATACACACACACACACACACACTGCCTCTCAAAAATGGTTGAGAAAGTTATAAACAATTAGAAAACATTCATGAAAGACAAAGGAAGCATGGAAAGCACAAAGTAGAAATAAAGTGAGTATGAAAATGAATGAATCTTTAAAGGTGTTTATAAAACCAGATGCCCAATATTAGGGCAAATAATTTATTAATTAAAGATGCAGGGCACAAAGTCTGTTGAGTCATGAAAAGTTCTCAAGGTAAGGAAGATAACAGTAGTCTTTCAAAGGCATGAAGATACTAAGTGAACTACAACAATGAAGCATGGTCAGAATGACATCGTCTAACGGGGTTCTAAAACAATCACAAGAATTGGTTACAAAACTAGCTGCACATTTTAACAAATCACTAAGGGGTGTTAAGATATATGAAGACCAGAAACCAGCAAATGTGAATTCCTTCTACAAACATGGGTGCTAAAGAATAGATAAAACTTATTGGCCTTCTAACCTCCTTAGGTGCCTATGGATCCTTAGCTTACTCTGCCTCACTAGCCTTCTGATGGGTAAGAGTCATGTATGGAACCAATGGTTTTCACTTGCAATCTCAAGCTTGACAAGGTGGATGAGTATTTAGCCCTAAAAATGTAACTTTGCAAAAACCAATACACACAGCAGAAATGCCATTTAAAAGAGTAGTGTTTTCTCTGTGTACACAGTAATACTCAAAGTGATGGCAGGTTTAGAATGGTGTCATAAACATTTAAATAGTAGGACAACTGGCAGCAGTAGGTGAAAACACACCTAACACGAACAAATCTATTCAAAAACAGTTCTAAATTTCAGGCATAGAACATAATCCAGCACTGGTTAGATATACACACATAGGGCTCATAGGTTTTTGATTTAGAGTTCTTGAAGCTATCTACCTCCCAAACATTTTGAACAGCTTCTGCCCAACATAAAGAACAATTTGGTCCACTGAGTGTCAATTCAGTATAAAAAGGACTTTCAGGACTACTAATGTGTCTCTTTTCAAACAACAAATATATTAAATATATTTTCTCTTATGTCATTAGCATTTGTAGGAACAGTCATGTCTTACATGGCATTATTTTAATAAGATCAGGTGCCATCCCAGTGGTTAAAAATGTGAAACCATTAAGTTCAGGAGCAGTTTTATAAACTGACATTTTTCTGTGCTCAGGATCATCACATTTTATTTCTGTCTGTTAAGGAACTTTTTATACAACCATCATAATGTTTTCCTGACTTCTTAAACAGTACTGTATTACCTTATATGACTTTTTGTATATCATGTTGGAATATATCTAATGAAAAGCATGTCCCAAACATCAGTGTTTATTATCTCATTAACCCAGTATGTTTCATAAGGTATGTAATAGTCCATGACTGAAAAGGGCTGTTGGACCAGTTTATGCACCTTGTTAACAAAAAATAACAAAAATAAATAACATATGTCAAAACTGGAAAGGATATTGGTTCATTAGTAAGATCTCTACATCACAGTTGCAGGAGTTCATTGTCTGCACATATTATTCCTATGTTTGTGTGGGTTTCATCCAGAAACTCTAGTTTCTTTCCACTTCACAAATAAAATGCTTGGTGACTGGCTACACTAAATTGTGTACATGTATGCTATATCTATTCTTGCCTTTGTGGCCTGTGTAATTGGTGAAAAGAGTCCTAGGGATCATCCACTTACAGTTATACAAACTATAAATGCAAAAAAATACATTAAATAAAAATATTTTTTTTCTTTTTGCATGTAATTTAAGTTTGTTGTATCCCATTCTCAAATTCAGCACCCATATGCCACTTATTTTTCTTATTGTATCACTGAATAATGGAGTCAACAACTTTCTGTAGATTTTTCCTGGTTATCCTCGGGTGACCATCTTTTGGCTCTATAGACTTCTTTTATTTTGGGGGCTGTAAGTATGTATAAGACAGATTAAGTAAGACCAGTATCTTTGTAGTTATGACCACGTTTATTTGCTTAACTACTTTTTGTTCCAGTTTCTCTCAAGCATTAAAAGGTTCTTGGACTTCCAAGACAGCTGCACATTGACTAACAGCTTAATTTCAGCTCTGCCACTGAAAAAAAACAGAAACTCAGAAGAAAAAACTAGAACTTGCATTTTTGTGTACATTTCAGTAACTGGCTAGCAGGTGCCCTGCCTGGATGCCAGCAAAAGAGAAATTCAGAGAACCTAAAGAAAATAAATCATTAAAGGTGAAGAAAAAACACTGACAGGAAGAATTCTGCAGCTGTTCAGCAAAAAGCAGTGTGAACTCCAGCTTTGGTGCAGGACATGACTTCTAGTAACCTAGAGGAAAAAATAAGTCAAACGTACTCAGAGCTGATTCAAATAAATGAAACACTGAAGGAATATATCAACTCAAATAACAAAAGGCTGGTAAAAATGAAAGACGCTTTAAACAGATATTCAGATGAAGTGATAAAGCTACAAAAGATCAGAGCCTGAAGTGAAAGAAAAAAGACTAGCTGAATATGAAACTGCTCAAGAAGACGTTTCAAAAAGTAATAGAATTAGAGGACAGAGCACGTAGGGAAAGCCTAAGATTTTCTGTTCTACCAGAGAAGCTGGAAGGAACAGACTGCATTCATTTTATGAAAGCACAAATAAGTAACTAGACTGACATTTTACAGCAGGAGTTGTTAATTGAAAGGGCACATTGTGTGTATGCTGCAAACTTAGCCATGAGAAAGCAACAAAGACCATTAATAGTAATCCTATCAGCAGAAGTTGATTCTGACAAAACTGTGCCAGAAGGACAAAATACTAAAAATGGGATACAGCACAGTGTTTGTGGAAAATGATTACTCACTGCACACCAGCCAGAAGAGGAGTAAATGTATTCCAGTAATCAGGAATGTCAAAAAGCAGGCATAAGATTCAACCTATTGTATCCAGCTATTTTCAGAATATTCTTTCCTGGAGGGATAAATCATTTTTTGATGCAGACCATGCTAAGGAGGAAATGCAAAAGGTTGTTCAATGAAAAGCGAGCTATAAAACAGAAGGACATTCTGCTTCTTGTTTTCTGGTAATAAAGACCAATGAGAGACTGTGCCATTGTGACCTTTTCCAATGTTTCAATGGAAAATGCTTGAGAGACAGAAAAAAAGCACAGGAGCTGACTAGAAGAATCACAAATACATTGGAAATGAAGCAGGGACTGGATTTGGGAGCAGGAGATCAAGAGGAATAAAACCTGCAACTCAGAAAATTACAAATAAATATGGAATTAAAAAGCATTAATTGTATTCGTGAAATGTGATAGAAAAAGAAAATCTGGAAATATTAGACCTTTTTAACTTTTAAACTTGAAGAATTGAATCACGTTAAGTTCATTAGTAAGTCACACAGTTTACAACCATTGATCGCAATAATAACTGAAATATCAGATACACACATAATCATTATCCAAGCGAATCAAACTTTATTAATTCACAAAATTCTATTATAATCAACAAACAATGTAAAAATATGAATGTAAAAATGAATTGAATATTGAAATGAATTTGAATAAAATTTATTTTATAAATTATTACTGCAATGGATAACTATAAATAATGACAACAAATTATTAACATGTCGTGAAAAAAAAAATAACTAATGCAAAACTGTTAAACATTTAAAATATTTTTTTATACATTTGTAATTTTATATTTTTGTATTTACATATAAATATTAAAATAGTATGTTGCAAATGTTAAAATTTTATTGTTAATAGGTTTAATTGTTTTCATTCATTTAACATATATTTAAATAGATTTTCATTTAATCATTATCCCAATATTACTTATATCATTATTAAAATTATTTTGTTATTAGGTTTACTTTAATTTGCTTTTATTTTGGTTGTTTACTTGCATCTTCCATTTTTGGTTATTTGTACCTTTTTAACTTTGTTAAACATGTAGGGGACTGCAAAGCTTATGCCCTAATTCATGTGATTAATGTTTATAAGAGCATTTAGGAGAGGGGAAAAGAAGGAAAGAATTAACTGTAAGTAAAATAAAATGTTGTTCTTAACAGTATTATTTTTATAATGCTTAATTGACATGCTATAAAGCAAGGTGTTCTAAGTTATTTTCAAGTATAATGGGGATAGCAAAGTAAACAGGTTCCCTTATTTTTCCTTTTTTCTTTCTCCTTGTTCAGTTTTAAGAAGTGTAGGTACTGCAACATAAAAAAAGGAAGAAAAGCCTGGTCAATAGAGCATGATGCAAGAAAACTTAATGTGCTTTTGCTCACTCTTGCATAGGGAATCACTAGATTAAGGCCCTTGTCTTGATCTAGTAACAACTTTTAAGAGAAAGCAAATAAATAAACATTGGATATAATAAAAAGTATATAAATGAGTGCTTGAAGAAGCAGCTCTATATCTAGTTCTCTTGTCTCCATGGAGACAATCTGATAAAGAGCAATACAAACATGATAACTCTTTCTTTCATTGGCTTTCTTTGCATGGCTAGGAGATGTTTTCTGAAAAGCAATCATTTTCCCAGTCTTGAAGATAAAGATAAGACAAAACCAGACAGCACTTAGTCTTAGGCTGTGCCACATATCTTAGCATAGATAACCTCCTGGTTAGGTTAACCCACGTTTGTGAGCATGGCTGTCAGTCTGGGACATTTGCTCCCATTAGGAGGGTAAAACTTCAGTATTTGAAGATGTGCATAGTTTTGTGTGTATTAGATTAATAAATTTTAGGAGTGTGTTGGGGTGTGTTTTTTTTGAGGGCTTTCAATAAAACAAAATATTTTGTAAGATGTGACATAGGATAAAATGGATATGACATGAAACAACTGTATAAAAGATCAACCTGCCAAACAGTAGCATATGCATGTAACACAAAAGCTGGAACTAGAAACTTAACAAAAAATCTGTTACACATGAAATGTGAGAATAATAACTTTTTTAACATGTTTCTTTCTATATCATCTTTAACTATAAATGGTCTCACAGATATATACAAAAAGTATGAGTAGTGAACTATATTAAAAAATGTAGAGTGCAAATAGCTATGCTACAGGAGGTACATTTGGATAGAAATGAACATGTGAATTTGATAAAGAAAGGTTTTCAAGATGGTTTTTCAGTGGAATACCTGGGACAAAGGAAAAGAGGAGTACTTATACTAATTGTGGGAAAAGCTACAATAGTGATAGAAGAGGAATAAAATGATAAAACAAATGTAGATTTGTATTACTAAGGGGCTACTGGCAAGTGATGAGGATTACATTGGCATACATTTATATTTCAACTAAAACTGCTGTAATGGAGCTTAAGAAAATTCTGGGAGAAATAATCAGCTTTCAGCAGGGAATATTATTTGTAGTGAGGGTGGCTGGGATTTGATTTGCAGCAGTGAAAATATATCTGGGGGGCAGAAGGGAAAATATAACAAAAGAGGGCAGATTTTTGAAGAAATGTATGAAAATGTTTGACATGGAAGATGTGGATTCAGTAGTAGGAGTTCAGAGTGAATTTACATATCAATCCTCAAGATACAAAAACTGAGCTAGGATAGACAGAAATTATATTTCACAGGAACATGTGCATTTAATTAAAAGTTTTGATAAGCATCCAATAACTATTTTAGATCACACACCCATAATAACTAAAATAAAAATGTGTGGGTAATGAAATAAAAATTAGACTCTGGCACTTCCCCACCTTTCTGTTAAGAAAGTGGAATTTAAGGAATGGGAATTGGAAATTATTTGGAAGTTAGAGAAGATAGAAATTTCTTCTGAAAATCTATTTGGGGAGTGGGATGAAATTAATGTGGAATTTAAAAATAGGGTGGAAATAAAAGGAAGAGCAATATGGTTAAGAAATAACAAAAGTTATTTAGAGGGACTGACAAAGGTTAAAGTATTGCAGAACAGGGTGCAACTCTCAGAAGAAGAGGAGCAATTTCAGAATCCTAAACAGAAACTAAGGGTTTGCCTCAATAATATGCATGAGTTTAACTCCAGAACACAAAAACTTTTAGCACAATGACTCAGGCAACAGAAAGTAGAAAGAGTAGTCACCAAGCTTAGGAGCCTATAACAAAGAAGATGACAAAAGATTCTACAGAGGTACTATAAATATTTCAGAAATTTTATGAATGTCTGTATAAAGCAGATAACTATGAAAATCAAGAAAAGGTAAAATGGAAATGTTTATGGAAGTATTAAATATGCCATGGTTAGAGGTAGATGATGCTTGATTACTAACAGTTAAGATAGGAGGAGATGAGATAAAAATGGTGATGTATAACCAGTCCTCAGGAAAGTCCTCAGGAATGCATGGTATTCCTTTGGAAGTTTGGAAGTTGGGAGGGAAAAATAATATTAAAGGATATAATTGTTATGGTAGTCAATTTGCAGATGATATTATTTTATACCTGATAAAACCAGAAAATGACATTTCAGTGTTGTAGAACATTTCAGACAGTTTCAAATCTTTTTGGAATACAAAATTAATGTAGCTAAAGCGAAGGCAATAAATGTAAATTATGTACCCAGACTCACATTGGTTCAGCAATATCCATATTTATGGGGACATGATAAAATGTACTTAGGAGTATGGGTTAAAAAAGGATTCTGGTGTGGCAGCTAAGGATATAAGGGAAGAGTCTAAATAAAAGATAATACAAAAACTGAGGAACTGGAAGCTCTGTTTATGGATATGGATAGTAAAATACAAGCAGTTATAATGTTTTTAGTCTATTTAGTTTTACACATAGGTCAGGCATATTTTTATCAACAAGAGGAGACATTGTGGATAGCAATTAATAAGGGGCTGAAGGATTTTATCTGGTAGGGGAACATAGCAAGAGTCAAATGGAATAACCTGATTCTTTCATTAGAACAAGGCAAACAGATTAAGGCATTGAGAAGAAATAATTAGAGATGGAAAGCTAATAGAATGGGAAAAGACCAAGAAATTATTTGGACTGCAGGCTAGAGATTGCCTTCTGTATCAAGGACTGATATCAGAGTATAGGCAAACAGAAAGAAATAAGGGGATCCTAAACAAAAGCCCAGCACTGGTAGAGTTTTTAGTAGAATCTAGAACAGAATCTGCTATTAAAAAAGGAATAATTAGTGGAATATATAACATATTGCATGATAACTGTATGAATCAGTCAGAGGTGGTTAGACAGGATTGGAAAGAAGGACTGGATAAACAGTTCACAAGGAAACAATGGTGGGATATATGTCTAGAAGATTTAGGATCTTTGCTTGGAAGTGTTTACATAGGTATTTTATGCCCCAAATAGGCTCCAAATAATTTTCCTCATGTAGATAGTAAACGTTGAAGATGTGAAGGGGAAGAAAAAGGTAGTTGTGAACATATTTCTGGGAGTTTAATGATTTGGCAGACTTTAAAAATTCCCTACAGATTACTCTGTCAGAAATACAGCAATGGGCAAATTGGTATAACTAAGGGAATTATTTTTTGAGCTATGATACAGAACCGGAATTGCCTAGACATAACAGCTCCTTGCTGAGTCTAATTATGATGGCTGCCAAAACAGCACTTACTAGAAAATGGAAATCAATGTCTAAACCAAATGTACTAGAAGTGGTGAGTATAATAACAGATGTAAAACAACTGGAAATTGGATTTTTAGAACTGGGTAGAAGCAAATTACTTAGAAAAAAATAGGAGAAGTGGGAACAATCCAAGCAGAGGAGGAATAATATTTGAATGCGCTATGTAATGTTTGACTGACAGTAACTGGATAAATTATAAGTGATGTTTAATGTTTACAACTTAAGTTATGTCAATATGGTTTATATATGTTTGCCTATGTTATAAGTGATAATTTAACAAAGATGTTTCTTGTTCAAAAAAACAAAACAAAACATTAAAATGTGTGTTCCATGTTCCTGGCCTACAGAGTATTACTTTAGGGTGTATATAGCATAATTTGGTATTTTGTTTTCTTCCCTGTGCCTTCAGATAAATGACTGCATTCACTTAATAGGTTACCAAGTCAAGTCTTTACCTGGGTTACTGTTACTTAAATTTTTAGTATATTTGTAAGACTTGTTTCAGGCCCTTGTACTACACTGAATGCATATTTTGTTATTACATCACTTACCTTTGTTTCTTCCTTAAAAACATTTTTGGGGAGAGACATTGCTAAGTTATAGGTATTTATTCAGCAGCCTAGGGTGTGGGTACAGTCACTTTCAGTGTGTTAATAAATGCACCTGAGCCCATCGACATGTTCTTTATCTTTACCATTATCCCTGGTCCTATATCTTCCTCATTTTCATATCTTGTGACTGCACCATTGTCTTTGACTTTTGTTATTTATTATTTACTTTTTATGAGATAATCAAATGTATAGAAGAATAGTGATATTGTGAACCTACCTCTGCTTTCGATAACATTTCTTAAGGGAAGCAAATACAGAGTAAAAGGTAATAGTTCTTGTATGAAACCCAGTTATACACTGTAACTAAGCGAATATGATGTAAGACACTAGTAATAGTTCTAATATGGATCTCTGTTGTATATTGCAATTAAGTTTACTCAATGTAGATACTAAAATAGTTTGAATATGGATTGCTGTTGTACAATGTATCTAAGTGAATATGATGTAGACACTAGTAATAGTTCTAATATGTAACACAGTTGTATAGTGTAACTAAGACAATAGGATGCAGACACTAGTAATAGTTCTAATATGGAACCCAGTTACACATTGTGATTCATTTTATAGAATGTATTCACTAGTAATGGTTCTAATATGGATCACTGTTGTACACTGTAACTAAGTTTACTGGATGTAGACACTAGTAAAAGTTTTAATATGGAACCCAGTTGTACATTATAACTAAGTTTACTGGATGTAGACACTAGTAAAAGAATTGGCCCTAGGTGTGAGTGTGTGCATGTGTGTGCCTTCTGTGGAAGGTTGGGCGCCGGGCTGGCAACTCGAGACTGTAAAACTCCACTGCCAATCATGAGCGGACAGGTGATCCGCTGTGGCGACACCTAACTGGGAAAAAGCCAGAAGAAGAAGAAGAAGACACTAGTAAAAGTTTTAATATGGAACCCAGTTGTACATTATAACTAAGTTTACTGGATGTAGACACTAATAAAAGTTCTAATATGGAACCCAGTTGTACACTGTAACTAAGAGAATAGGATGCAGAAGTGTTAACTCCAGACACTGCTATGTATAATTACAACCAGAAGAATAGCAAGCAAATAATAGCAACATGCCACCTGAAATCCCATAATATTGTTGTGAATAGTTCAAAAGGATACTGTGATCCACCATGTAAAATGCCAGTGAAAGATCCAGGAGGACCTGAGTGGCATTGTAATACTGATGTAACTACATACGCAGATCATTAGAACATAGTAAGGGCTTGCTGAGCACTGTGTCTTGAAGGAAGGCCAGACTGGAATGGATTATAAATATTATTTTCTCACAAATAAGAATCCAGCTGTGCATAAACTACCTTGCTCCAAAATCTTACCCTATTCAAAATAGAAAAAGGAAGAGGAACTCTGAGGGTTGGATAATGCCATACCCTATCTGGATAGAAACAAGGAAGAGGGAGTAATATCATGGTCGGATAAAACCTTTCCCTTTTAGAATGGAAAGAAGGAAGAGGGAATCTCATGACTGGAGAAAGCTTTTCACTCAGAATAGAAACAGGGAAGAGGGGTAGAATTGCATTTTTGGATAAAGACAACTGACCACCAGATGTAAAATACAGACAGAATGATTTTTTCCTTTCTTTTTTGACTGCACACCTCTGCTTAATCATATTGCTCATTTATGCAAATTCTCCCCAAAGAGGTAATTCATTCACTGAAGTGGCAGTTCTATGGCTTATTCATGTCCACTCTAACAGTCAGGAGGGCAAGGTGTGACCTCTTCACCCATGTGGTACTGGTCTGATTTTTGGCATGTGTTCTACCCCCTTGCATATATCCATAAGCATCTGAAGAAAGCACTAAATCATCTCACAGTGTGCTGTTCATGCCTCCATGGGGGATACAACCAAAGCCTTTCCCCCTTACAGACAACAAAGCCTTGGAAGAATGTGTACCCATCCCTTGTCTAGAGGAAAGGTGAACAAACTCCATATCCTCATTGCTGTCTTCCTTCTCCTTCACACAAGGTCCAGTAGGCAGCCATATTGTTAAGTGAAGTCAAATTACCTAGGTTGTACTTAGGACTTTATCCTTCTCTGACAACAGAAACAAATCAGTGGCAGTGAAAAGGAAAGAAGTGAACAATAGGATTGGTCAGGATAAAGCCATTTGTACATACGGATGACCTCTTGTCTCTTTGAAGCAGACCTGACTATTTCTGCATTCACATCTTGAAAGAAAAATAAATTCATCAGGTTTTTAGACCTAGTAGCATTCTGTAAATAACAGCACAAGGAAAGAAAGAAGTTTGTCCATGTTACTTTCAAACAATGAAGGGAGTCAGCGATAGTAAAGAAAGGGCACTCCTGTGAATGGTGACCATAGCATTTTGAGGGTTTATAATGAGGAAAGGTAAAGACAGACTGATGAACAGGAGCAAGGAATGGGACTTTAGGAATTCAGATTAAAACAAGCAGAGACATCTGTCCGAAGCAGAAGTGTTTGAATAGGGACGGATAAAGAGAAGAAACAGAGTGTGGTTAGGATTAAATAAAACTTCTTGGTGAATATGGGTGGGGGACTAGGCAGAAAGAATAAATAAGGAAAAAGAGGAGTCTCAATTAGTTCAAAATGGAAGAAAAAGAGACAGAGAAAAATGAAAGGATGTTCCAAGCTCTGAAAACAGAAGGGAATGAATGCAGATAGGAACATAACTGAATCAGTGAAAAAACATGAAGGCGGCAAGAAAGCCCAAAGTGAAGCTGCACAGGGAATCAGAAAAAGGAATCAAAAATTGCAAGACAAGTATCTTTAGGTAAACAAAGAAAGGTAAAACCAATGATAAGTGAAGGCAGGAGAACAAAGAGAACAGTAAAGGTGTTGTGAAGGCAGAAACTCGTAATGATCTTTCTCAAATCTCTGTGAAATTGTCGGCGGGACACTTATTCATTGGAAAGACAATAAGGAGAAAAATAGTGAAGAACTAACATCATTAAGGAAATGATAGCGATTGAAAGCCACTTTGTACTGCATCCTTTTATCTTTCCACTCCATCTATAATAAGGAGCCTTATTCAGTACTAGATCATTAGTTTATCCTGTTTCTCTGGGGTAAAACATGTTAGAGACACTGAACCCAGCTGCCCTTTTTCAGGAGGTGTGACACTTGCTCATACTCCATAACCCCTTCATGTGTGTGTACACAAATAAAGTAAGACCTGAAATGCTGTCCTGATGTTGTCAGCTCGTGTATTTGTATATGTATGGAAGAGTGTGGGGTTGTCTGTGTATTTATGTGTGTGTGTGTGTGTGTGTGTGTGTGTGTGTGTGTGTGTGTGTGTGTGTGTGTGTGTGTGTGTGTGTGTGTGTGTGTGTGTGTGTGTGTGTGTGTGTGTGTGTGTGTGTATGTGTGCGTGTGTGCGTGCGTGTGTGTGTGTGTGTGTCTATGTGTCTCCACAAATGTGAGAGTCAGTCTCAGTAAACCTAAGAGAAATCACATCCTACAGTGAACAAGAACACAAGACAGTTTTATTCACAAAAGATACTTGTGAGGGCTTTACACCCCAAGATATCACTCAAAACTGGAAAATTTCCATTGTGCATATTAATATTTGATCCTGTAATTGTTGGGGAAGTCTTCACAGCATTTCTAATGTCCAATGACCTTCTATAATCTCTTCTCATCTGTCTTGCAGTATCCTCCCAAAACCTCCCCTTGTCATACCACTCCTGATGCTTTTCACTTATCAACTTTCTGTTCTACTTTTTTCAAACTTTCCCTAATCCAATATATATATATATATATATATATATATATATATATATATATATATATATATATATATATATATATATATGTGTGTGTGTGTGTGTGTGTGTGCCCATTTATACCTCACTTTTAATACCAATTGTTTTCAAATACAATACTAACCCTCTTTATTTTCACAAACTATTTTGCTTATATGCCCTTAATGACTGATGCTGGGTTTTACTCTACAGTACTCTTGCAATAAGCTCTGTATCTTATCCCTCTGAAATCTGTTTTATTCTAGGTTGAGACTGAAAACAGTCCATCTTGATCAGCCACTACTCTTGTTAAAAAGTTGCAAATAAAATAAAATAAAGAAAATGCATCTGTGTCACACAATTCTGTGACCACTAGAATGTACCTGTTTCACAGAAAGAATAGTGAATTAGTGAAAGAAGACAAAATCCATAGTAGAACTATTATCCTCTAAAGGAAGCCTGTGATGATAAGAAGAAAAGCATGCTGGGTTGATTATAGGGTCTCAGCTGAACAATGGGCAGAGCAGATAAATAGCTGTGTCCGAGTCTGCCAACACCAGTATGAATATAATGCAGAATAATGTCATTTAACAGCATTGCCTGCCATTTAAAAGTCCACACAAACCATCTGGCATGATATCTTGAATAAATGACTTTTAAAGTAAAGACACAAGTATTTTTCTCATACTATGACAAATAAGGTTATACTAATTTCTCTTACATATATGAAGGAGAATAATACTTTCAGTGATGAGATTTTAAGAGAAGAAATTCCCTTAATCCGATTGCAGAATAAATACACAAAAGGCAGGCTATGACGGGCATTTATCCTAAACATGTCAAAAAGGAAGACAAAAAGACAGACTGACAGTCAGACAGACAGACTGGAGGAGATGATAAAAATAGTTAAAAGAAAGGAGCTTCAGAAAATAACACATAGCAAAATTCCTGCTTCTATAACTGACATCTTAAAGAAATTCAGTTTACATGTACTCTGCTTGTGTTAATCCCTTCATGCAAGATCTTTTCTTTCTTTGATGTTTTGCCATCTTAAACACTGCTGCACAGCATATGGTGAAGCTGTTTTGCCGTTATGTTTGATCTCTGAATAAATAATATCACCTGCGTCTCTTCATGTGCTCGTCATCAGATGTTTTACAGCACACTAGACTAGTTAGTTATTCGCATGCTGAAGCTGTCAAGCTATATAATCCTTCACCTAGGAAATAAAGGTCAGAGGTAAAGTATTTGTTTTCTTTAAACACGAATATATGGCTTCTCTATAAAATGAAACAGAAGACTCTTGATAGGTGAAGCACATTATGCTTTATACTTCATATGGTAATAATATTTTATTTAAATCTGGTACTCATTAAAACGATTCTAACTAAAGACAGGAGGCATTAAGGCATCTTCTGACATTTGCAATCTTTTCTACTGTAGACAGAAGTATTGAACGTGGCCTTTATAAACTACATTATTCCTCTGTCCTACTGTTTAACCACTCAGAAGATGGAATATACATTTTAATGTAGACACAGAACCATGCTGATAGAAGACTGTGCTACAAATCACACTACTTATGATATATGCCATAAAAGCATATATCAAATACTGCAATTTACTGGAAAACCACTATCCAGAAATAAAAGCACTATTACATTGTGTAAATTTAAACTATGACCCATACCGTAAAAGTAAGTGCAGCTAAATATTCCAATCCAGAGAACACCATGCTTTTGGATGAATGGCACATTTAGTACATAGTACATGTTTTGCTTTATAAAACATATTTTAACCAAACTTCTCAGACAACTGAAGGTATAGTTCAGCACTATATAATATACTTATGGATGCAAAGTCTGGGTGATTTCAACAGTCTAGTTGGACAGATAAGTGAGAAACAATTGTTAATGGATAGCATAACTTCAACATTAAGATATAGTACAGGAAATTAGCACAGTGTGCATTGAATATCACATGCGGTATATTAAGTAATTAGGATTCTATTCAAAAAAGGTATAATGCATATTATATAAACTGACTGATACTACACTGCCAGGTGCAGAAAGCTGGATTAAAATGCACAGTAAGTATTGATTTTAGCTGTTATTTGTAGATGAAGAGCTGTGGTGTACTTGGATGATATGCTTTTCACTATTTTCTGACTACATTAATGTATTTCCATTCTGTGTGTACTGCATGTGCAAACGCATGTACATTTATTCCTACTCATTAGGAGGGACACTGATTTATGGATCTTAAAAATAAATAAATAGATGTGATTTTCATAAGAGCAAATGCAGGAATTGTACCTATGAGTTTTAGGAGTATTTTCTGGTCATTTCTGTGATTTCATGACTCTAGTCTCATAATTTTCTTTCATATGTATCTGGCATCTCTCTGGAAAAGAATGGAAAATATGTGTTCCTACATATAAGAAAATACCCATAAAAATGCATACATGCATGTAAACCTATCAGTTACAATACAATCTGATCTGATGTGTGTGTGTGTGTGTGTGTGTGTGTGTGTGTGTGTGTGTGTGTGTGTGTGTGTGTGTGTGCATATGTATGTGAGTGTATGTATGTGAGTATCTGTGTGAACATCTGCATCATAAACTTTATATGAAATTGTAACTTGTCAGGTTAAAATTACATGCTACATGTAAGAAGCTTAAGTGACCTAATACTTGGATATAGATGCTGAACATTTGGCACAAATAAAAGTGTGTGTGTTTGCATATGCATGCCCCTCAGTCCACTCTCTTCTTATGCATGATTAATTCTCTGTCTTATACCAAATGGGTGTTAATATAGGCTCTGGCTCTATGTGATATAAAATTTGAATAAAGTGGGTACAGGAAAATGAATTACTGAATTTTCTGAAACACATGGTGTTGCAGACTAAACTATAAAAAGGAATGTGATGTAGAATGCAAGATAGGAGATGAGCAGTTTAGATTCAGATCAGGATGCAGCACAACTGACCCAATGTTTGCATTGAGACAGATACTTGAGAAGAAGCTAGAGATGAGGAGAAACTCCAACTGGGCATTCCTAGACTTGGAGAAAGCATATGACAAGGTCCCAAGAAAGCTGATCTGGGTAGTACCGCAGTAGTTTGAAGTCCCAGAAACATTGGTAGAATTACTGCAGGCTATGTACAAGGACCCAATAACTTAAGTATGAACAGTGTTCAGCCTCACAGAGGAGTTCCCAGTGGGAGTGGGTGTACATCAGGTTTCAGCTCTGAGCACACTGCTGTTCATACTGGTGATGGACTACATTAGCAAACAGGTTGAGGGGGATGGATCAACAAAGCTGCTGTAGGCAGGCGATGTTTCAGTACAGGCTGACTGAGTTAGAACTTCAGCAAAGGACAGGAGAATGTAATGCAAATCTGAAGGCACATGGGATGAAACTAAGCACAGATAAGACAGTGGTAATGGCAGCAAATTGGGGAAATCAGAAGAAGCTGAGAATAGAGATAGAAGGGAAGATAGTCAAACAGGTAAACAGCTTTAAGCATCTGGGAGGGGTAGTTGAGGAGAAGGATAGTCTGAATGAAGAGGCCAAAGCTAGAATCAGAGGGACCGCAGTCAACTGGCATAGAGTATCAGGTGTAGTCTATTTCAGAAGAATGCCAGTGAAGCTTAAAGTAAGGTGTACAAGACAGTGGTGCGACCAGTACTACTGTATGGTACAGTAACCTTGGCAGTAATGGCAGAACAGTTGAAGTAGCTAGATGTGATGGAAATGAAGTGCCTGAGAAAGGTGGTAGGATGTACACTGTGGGACAGATGACAAAATGAGGACATAAAAGCAGAAGCAAAAGTAGCTCCAATTGCAGAAAAGATCAAAGAGAACAGATTACGGTGGTTTGGGCACTTGTGTAGAAAAGCAGAAGACAATCTGATAAGGAAGATTTGGGACAGACAGGAAGAAGGTAAGAGGAAGCAAGGACATCCAGCAAAAAGGTGGATGGATTGTGTGAAAGAAGATCTGTTACAGTCAGGCGTGAGTGTTGAAGAAGGCAGGAGTGTGGCACTGAATCGAGAGAGTTGGCGACGGTTAACAAGATATCCCGACCCCATGTAGAAAAATGGGAAAAAGGACGGTTAACAAGATATCCTGACCCCATGTAGAAAAATGGGAAAAAGGACGGTTAACAAGATATCCTGACCCCATGTAGAAAAATGGGAAAAAGGGGGCTGATGATGATGTAGAATAAGACTCATTACTATGCTCTGAAATGTTTTTTCCAGTATATTTTGTTGGGCTTATAGGTTTATGATTGTCACTTTTTACTGGGCTCCTCATTTCTGAGAACTGAAGTGACTATAGCTGTTCTTTAAATATCCTACATACAAGATGTTAACTTTTGCTGAAAAAGGTGTGTGAGCTGTACAGCTTTGGTATTTCAGACCTTACACATGAAATATCCATTAAGGCTGTCTGGTTAAATTCATCAAAACTGATCTAATACTAACGGCTAAGTGGACACCTTGCTCAGACATGTTTGCAAATGTGAAAGATTGTATTTAATGAGGGTATCAAGCAGAGACTCTACAAAAAAAATGACATTACATATTTTAGCAGTTCTGCTGCTGTTAGTTATTTTATTAAAACTGCATAATGTGTTCCTAAAATGTAATATACTTGTAAAAAGCTTTTTGTTGTCTAGAGTGTGGACAGCAAATTTGTATTCATACAATGAGGCATTTCTTATTTTGCTCTAAGGAGGGACTAACTTGTGAAGTATAGATTCTTGTTGTAGCTGATGGGGTAACTCTTGTGTACTGACAAAAGCAATGTTTTTTTTTGTTCACCAGCTAGTTTCTGTATTGCTTTATTAAATCAAGATTTCAGCCAAAGAACAATGGTAGCAGTGTATTAATAAATGATTTGTTAAACAATGTGAATTATGCTGTAATTGTATCATTGTATTGGTAGAATGTTTCCCTAGACTGTCTTTAATTTATTCTGCCAATCTGAGATACTTCAGTGAAATTAAAATATTGCAAAATATGTTAGAACAGTAGTGTTGTACTCCAGGATTCATAAAGCTCGGTGCAAGGACGGTTTTAGCCTTGCACTGAGCGTCCTCCTTAGAGATGGTGCAGCAGCACCATATGAATATTTGTAAGGGTGAGCGGCTGCACCCTCTACGTGCGCAGGAAACGTGTGCGAGTGCAGGGGGTGTGTTCAAGTATGGCACGGAGGCTTAAACAGGCCCCCACAGTTGCACAACTTACAATGCTTACTATTATTACTCTAATAGTAAGCAATTAATTCAGTGTCCATGGATATTGAAATGTATGCAAAGCATACAAGAGTGTCCACGAACACTGCAATAAAATCAAAGGAGTAAACACACTAGCACATAGTTGAATGTTGAGCCCCTGTCTCTAGAACTATTACATTTAAATTCCCTGTGTCCCTATTTTACATTTGTATTTCTTCGTTAATTAAAGTGTAAGCAAAGTGCAACGTGTTTGCGTGTCACTGCCCTTTGCTTAGCGCAGCTTACACGTCAAAATTATCCAAATAGAAAAAAAAACATGCATAATTAATGTTCATCTCAATAGTGTAGTGGTTAGAGCATCTGCCTATCAAACAAACATTCATGGTTTGAGTCCCACTGCAGCACATTTCATTTTCAATGTGTATATGAACACATTTTTACATCTTTTTGCTGTATAACCTACATAATAACAAGTAAATGTGAACTGGAGTACTGCATTAAATATTTAATTAATGTAAGTTAATTAAAGTGGTAGTGTCATAACGAATAAGGCACTAGTAAGCAGGTTTAAGCACAAATAAGCAGTAGTAAACATATATAAGTACTAGTAAGCATGTTTAAGTGTGTGTGCGCAGGTGTAAGCAGTGTCTACACACATTAAGCATAGTAGAAACTAACTGAATTTAAGAAACTGTAATTGAAGTTAGCACTGCTTACCGCCACCCAAACCTGCACACACTTAAAAGAGCTTTAATCACTCTATATCCAAAGAACTGTGTTCTCCCAGCAACGAAACAAATGACCTTTGCAAAGCTCAAACGCAGGACCCTGCACACCACAGCCAGTGTGATTTACCACTAAGCCATGGCAGATATACATATATCTGATGTTATCAAAAACATATTGTCCAGCACAGTCATGCAACAGCATAGGAAATGTATATAATTACGTAGATGTATGTGCATGTGTATGTACAGATATTATATATATATATATATATATATATATCTATGAAGAATGAAAGTCGTGACAATAAAGCATACAAAAAGAATGAGAAGGAAAACAACAGCAACTCCTGTATTATTCAGTGCTGTCATCTTATGTCATATCAAGCTGGGCAAGGGTGAGCAAATCACTGCTTCTCAAACCACAGGCAGGATACTACCAGTGGGAGTAATATTGTCGACCTGCTAAGTCTACCTTACAAACAATTACAGGGTAGTCCCTGGTGGGACTACCCAAAAATTGCAGGTTGTTTGGATATCAGACCATTACATAAACCAGGGCAGGTATGTTCAAAGAGTAAAAGGTAGGGAGAGCCTGATAATACATGGGTTGAGACAACATATGTGTAGGGTCCCTAACACTGGGGAGAGGGCAATGTGTGGAGGTATGTTATGGCTGTGATAGCAACTGGAGAATGGACGGTTTGCGTGTATGTGGAACTCAGGTGGATGAACCATGGGTATGAAATTATGGATCCAAGCGTGTCAGGGTTAGATGGCCCGGTTCAAATTGGACTGCCTCGTGCAGGTCAGCGAGTTCGTTATAAATATATATGCATACACACATACATACATCTATATGTAGACGTACATTCCCTGTACCACATTCATTCCTTTTGCAGACATAAATAACATGAAAGTGCCCCTACAAACCTCGACAGTAGACAGAATCATAGGTTGTGCATAACCGTATATGCAATAGGTTCATAGGTTCATAGGTAGGTACTAGGCTATCTGCCCAAGGGCATTTATAAGCTTACGCTGCCCCATTGATCAATTTACTGAGCCTCTGTCAAGCAGAGCTATAGAATTGATCCCAGTATGTCCCAACCTTTGCCCCCCCAATAATATTTGGCTTTGGCTAGACTTCTTACATTAAGAGGTTGAGAGGTATAATTCTCGTGTATGTTTAGTTGTGTTGTTTGGCCTCTAAGGCTCAAGTCATGACTGAATGGAGTCCTGACTCGATGGAACAGTCTGCATACTCAGTTAACAATTTTAAATAAATAAACATTTATTTATAGTTCATTACAGAAAAGACGGTGACCCTCTTCTCTGCACTGTGGCTTATATATCCCGACTCAATATCATGCAAAATGCATGGCCTTTGTAACAGTGCAGGCCTTACTTAGACTGTCATGAAATGCTTGTCATTATGTATATATATATATCTATATATCTATATATATATCTATATATATCTATATATATATATATATATATATATATATATATATATATATTTTTTTTTTTTTTTTTTTCTTTGCAACATTTTGCATGATTTTGCTGGGATATAAAATTCCAAGGCAAAATAAGTTGTTGTTTTGTTTCCGTTGTATATTGCAGTACTATAGTATTAGAGTTACGAGAAGATAGAGGGAAGGGACGAATCTGCAAAAATTCAGAAGTGTGTATTTTGTTTGAAGTTAGTGCTGTTCTCAAAAAAATAAAATGTGGGGACTTTCTCATTATGAAATAGTGGAATTATTCCTGTGATTTACCGGCTACGTCAACGCCAATCACTAAACTGGTCTTATTTGTAATATAATTTTCCTGAACTTGTACATTATTAGTTTTCATGTGTAACATGTACGTTATCATATAGTCTTAGTTATTAATTTATTGTAGTGCCTTGTTAACTGGAGTAACGAAGTAATGAAGTATAGAGTCTAATCTTGAAATAAAGATATGTGCGTCCCAGGTGGGACAACCCAAAATTGGGAATAGTGTCCTATTGGTCACTCATTTCACCAATGTTTGTGGACTAAAAGGTTAGGATGTCTGAGGATACGTGGATTGAGTCAACCCATGGGATGGGTCCAGAGGAGTAGGGAGTGGCCAATGTGTAGTGGTGTGGATACACCGTGTTTGCAACTGGAGAATGGATGACTGCTGTGTCAGTGAAGTGTTGGGGGGGTGTTTGGGGAGCTAGGATCCATGGGTATATGGGTATATATGCAAATGACACAGCACAGCAATAGTGTAGTGGTTAGAGCATCTGTGTAATGAACAAACATTCCCGGTCCGAATCCCACTACAGCACATACCATTTTCCATTGGAAATCTGTATATGAACATATTTTGACATCTGTTTGCTGTATAACCTGCATAATAACAATTAAATGTGAACTGGAGTGAGGTGTCAGTGTCATAATGAATAAGGCACTAGTAAGCAGGTATAAGCATAAATAAGCTGTAATAAGCATATGTAAATACTAATTAGCATGTTTGCGCACTGGGAAGCAGTGCTAACAGCCGTTTACAGTTTCTTACACTCAGTTAGCTTCTAGATTACTTAACCTGTGTAGGCCATGCTGACCCCCATGCAAACAGGCTGAAACCCGCCTACTGCTGCTTAAAAGTGCTTACTCCCACTTACCCCCATGCAAACAGGCGTAGACACACTTATTGCAGAAAGGTGGTGAAAAAGGGGCACAAAGAGGGAAAGACAGTAGGCAAGATAGCTAGGGATGTGCAGGAAGGGTGTAGGGGAGGTCCATACCAGCCCATTTCTTTTACAAATGTGCTACTGCCCGGTGCCACCTGCATTGATAGCATGATACCGGTATTCCCTGGTGTCAGTGACTTCTGTCCATACAGGGCATGTGTGTAAGGCATTGTATGTCCTTTGTGGATCAAATTTGATGGCACCACATATGTTGCAGGTGTCCAGTGGGGAACATAGTGAAAGTGCATTGTCCACAATTATGTGCCTTTTGTACCAGTGGACAGGGTGCCATGCCCTCTGCAGCCATCTGCAATAACACCATGCTTACTATCTGTCAACAATATGCAGGGTACTAGGAATGTAGAGGCAGTATTCTACGCAAGTGTGTTTCTGTATGAGACATGGGCTCAGACTGTATTCCGGGTAATAGTAGGGTTGCTTACTTTGTTCACTAGGCCTTTTATCAGATGTAGGGTTATGGCTTGCCAACCCAGTCTCTTGGCTGATTGAAATCTGTAATCCTCGTCAGGTGGACATTGTGATGTATAAAATGGCACACCATATAGTAAACACAGGATATGACCAAGAAACACACACACACACAGACACACAAACACACACACACACACACACACACACACACACACACACACACACACACACACACACACACACACACACACACACACACACACACACACACACACACACACACACACATACACCTGCCATGTCTTGGAATAGAACTCATACCTAACTAGTTCATCACACTACAGTATTACACAATTATAGCATGTGCTACAGAGATTACTGGGGTACAAGGTTCCCAGATGTGTATTTCCAGGTGGGTGACATCAGCAGCCTAATCCTGAATGCCTTGGCAAACTTGGGTATGTGAATTGTACGGAGTGTGACTACTCTAAAATGCATTGTTCCCTACTCAGGCACAGACAGACAGGCAGACAAACACACACACACACACACACACACACACACACACACACACACACACACACACACACACACACACACACACACACACACACACACACAGTTGCCAGGTCTGGGATTAAAACACCTAACTAACTATTTTAGCACACTATAGCAGTATGCAGTTACAGGACACACTAAGGAGATTACTGGATTACAGCATCCCCAGAGGTGTATTTCTAGGTGGGTGACATCAGCAGGATTGCCAAAGTAGGGCCAATGAATTGTAGTGAGTGTGACTAGCCAAACATGCAGTGCTCTCTACACAGACATAGGAACAGACACAAAAGCATCCACAACTCCCATGTGTCGAACTAGAATGCCTACCAGAGTTCTACATCATACTATAGCATTGCACTGTTATAGCACGCACCACAGAGATTGCTGGAGTACTCGTTTCCTCAAAGGTGTACTCCGCAGTGATTGACATCATCAAGATTGCCAATGTAGGGCATTTGAATTGTATTGAGTGTGACTAACCTAAATTGCCACAATTAGTATGCATTAACCACTGTCCTGACTGGACCAAAATAACCCACCTTTGCAGGTCATGACCCAGGACTCTGTATATCATAGTCACAGTAAGTAACCACTAAGCCATCACAACAGTACATGAGACTGAGGTTTCAATACAGTAATTCCACCATAAGCTAATCAAAGTAAACATGTGAAAGGAATGTATATACAGTTGTCCATAAAAGATCTCTCCAAAGCCAACTACATGCTACTCAAGGCAGAAGTGACAATGTTTGTGACACCCATGGAGACAGGAGCTGTCAGTTCTACTGATGAATCCTGTGCTAAGGTACTGTATGAGCACATCCACTTGTGCATGATTTCTGACATCCCACATGGAACCACAACACTCACCTCCCAAATAGGCAAGCCAGTCTGGTGGTCTTCTGCCACTAACAGAGTATACAACAGAAGGTAGACACTGTTGAAACAAAAAAGATACTACAAGGATGCAAACAACTCCCTTACCAGCCACAGTAAGACATTGAGATCCCTCATGGAATCCTCCAAAGCTGGTTATGTAACTAAAATCACCACAGATTCCATAGACAACCACACAACATTCTATAGTTATGTTCAGGATCTAACTGGCAATGCTAGGAAGTGCTCTGAGCTATGACAGAATGGCATTACACAGACTGTTCCCACGGATTGTGCCAATATACTGGCGGATTAGTTTAGTGCCACAGTCACCCCCTCTCACCCCCAAAAGGGTCCATGGCAGTATGAACAGAGTTCCATTGGCCACTAATCATGGCCACACAGGCAGAAACTGCACTATCCGCAGCAAAGAATACATCATCCATGGGACCAGACTGTGATGTGTAATCATAACCTCACATCAGGCCTGGTGCCCACTGAGTGGTGCACAGCTGCAGTTATCCCACTCCACAAGGGGGGGATCCACCTTGGATCCCTGGAACTACTGCAACATCAGTCTGACCAGCCTGATCTGCATGGCCATGGAATGCATTATCAGGGAGGTTTGGAACACAGACATTGGCAACCCTCAAACACTGGACCCCACACAGATTGGGGTCATGGAGGGCCACTCTTGCCTCCTGAAACCAATTGTCTGCTTTGACTCAGTCTGCATGGCTGTTGAAGAGGGTAAGGCAGTGCACAATGCCTATGTGGACCTCAAGAAGCCCTTCAATACAATACACCAGTCTGGAAACATAGATTAACATACTAATGCAGCCATACATCCCTATGCCACTCGATGGTTTGCCACATGGCTTACTGACAGAACCCAAACCGTAGGTGTAACTGTCTCTAAAGCCATCTCCAGACAAGTGACAGGTGGAGCACCTCAGGGTTCAGTTTTGGGACCACTGTTGTTTGAAATCTACATCTCTGTAGTACAGGCCAACAGTGCGGGACTCTGGCTAACAAAGATAACAGATGTCTGCAAAATGGAAGTCATTATGAGCCTGACTGTATTGCATGATATGTTACTGATACCAGCCTGACATCATACAGGTGGGATGGGGTACTGTCAACATCTTGTGGCCTTGTTGTTTAAGGTCCTGGTTATGGGATCTGCAACAGTTGGTAGTGTATTGCAGGGTAGACATGTTTGGCTGTAGTGGGGGAATACCTAGTTGTGCATGACGTATGTTGTTTGTGCCTGCCAACCCCATTCATAGTACATGTGGACATATATGTTTCTGCTACGTTCCCACCTTATCTACAGATGTATGTCCATATATACCTATATAGATATAAATATCTGCTTACACATATGTGGATATATATATATATATATATATATATATATATATATATATATATATATATATATATATATATATATATCTATATATATATATATATATATATATATATATATATATATATATATATATATATATATATATATATATACACACACACATTTGTATCTGTGGAGACATTAAAATATTTTCACACACACATACATCTACATGTTGGAATACATTCTCTGTACTGTTGAATGACTGGGCCAGATGATATGTTTGTGAATACAGGAGGGTTATATATATCTGAAGTGGCTTTGAGGTAAATCACTTTGGTTATAGTGTGCATGCTCCTAGGTTCAAGCCTAGCAAAAGTTGTTTATTTTGTTGTTAGGCAGAACAAGGGCCGATGGATACAGAGAGATTAAGGCACTGTAAAGCAGTTGTAAGCATGTTGTCAGGCATGGTATGTCTGTTGTGAGTCACATGTGAAGGCACCATAGGTGGTGCAAGTGTCCATTGGAGAACATGGTGGAGGTGCATTGTGTGCATGCACGTGCATATTGGACAGATGGCCAGGGTGACATGCCCACTGTAGCCCACTGCTATCACTGCATAGTTACTATCAGTGGCCAATATGCAGTGTACTACCCACATATTGGCTGTTGCCTAGGAATGTGTGTGCATATGACACATGGGTTGAGTGTGTGCTCTGGGTAATAGTGGGGTTGCTAACTGTGATTTGCTGGCCTTGATGACACATGTATGGGTATGGCTTTGCACCCCAGCCTTACAGCTAATGTACATCTGCTATCCCTGTATGGTTGACATTGTGATATAGAGTACGGCCAACATACAAAATATGCAAAACCCCCTCCACATTGCCCAGAGGTGTCACACACTTACACCCACCACTACAGAGTATACAAGTCACACACACACACACACACACACACACACACACACACACACACACACACACACACACACACACACCTGTCATCTCTGGTATCCAACCCCCTACCTAACTAGTTTATTACACTACAGCAGTACACAGTCATAGTACGTGCCACAGTACTGAAGTACCTCTTCCCCAAAGGTGTATTTCACAATGAATGACATCAGCAGGATTACCAAAGAAGGACATTTCAAGTGTACTGCGAGTTTTACATTTCTTTTAAACATGTTTACCCTCTGCTTACTGTCATGAAAACACATTTACACCCACTTACAACTGCCTAATTCTGGCCTAAACAAAGTTATTAACAACACTTGCAGATCTTGAACCCTGGACCATGCACACCATAGTCACTGGACTTACCACTAAGCCATCTGAGATATACATGTTTATGGTTTTTAGAATACACCGTTTACTACAGGTATTCCACAGTACTGAAAACACATGGGACAGTCACTTTGTTTACATATGTACAATACCTTTTAATGTACTGTACTTTGTGAACCAACATAGACAAGTCTACATATGTACGACTGTTATAAATACATACTAAATATATGTATATATATATATATATATATATATATATATATATATATATATATATATATATATATATATATATATATATATATATATATATATGCAATTCTGTGATGTGTGCACACACACACACACACACACACACACACACACACACACACATATATATATATATATATATATATATATATATATATATACATATATATATATATATATACATATATATATATATATATATATATATATATATATATATATATATATATATATATATATATATATATATAAAACATCTCTGAACGCCCTTTGTGACACAAAACACAGGCAACTCTTATATTATAACATTTAAATTGTAATTAATTCACCAGAGAAGGGATGGTTGCTGTGTATGTGGAGTTTGGGGTGGGGACTGATGGGTAAGGAAATACACCCCGGGGAT
Source organism: Protopterus annectens (assembly GCF_019279795.1). Lineage (NCBI taxonomy): Eukaryota > Metazoa > Chordata > Ceratodontiformes > Protopteridae > Protopterus > Protopterus annectens. The sequence continues at coordinate 209,386,606 of NC_056732.1, read as the reverse complement.
TGTGAAGTTTGGGGGGGATGATGGGTAAGGAAATACACCCCAGGGATCCCTTCTGTGTTACTGCTCGACAGTGGCACAGGAAAATAACATACCCAACAGTAGTCATTCTTGATTGTTCTTTTCTTTTCTATTCCTAACTATGTAATATTCTGTAGAATCCACTCGCCACAGATGACTACCATGGTGTGCAGCATGTTAAAAGGCATAACACATGTGTATGCCTGGCTACAGGGTAGTCACACACACACAAACACACAAATACTTGCCAATATTGTGCTTACATGTCTTGCCTATGTAAAGGTTACAAATAGAGTGGTAAGTAGTTGGGGGATGTGCCACAGAACCCGTACAATTACAGTTAATCTGATTCTGTGTCTGTGCTGGGTGACATCACAGGAATGATTACTTGGAGTGGGGAGGGGGGGAAAGGGTGGTTTAGCAGATGACAAGGATAAAGGCCAGTGCAAAAGGTGGTTTCTCTTTGGAAAGCAGTAAAACTCGCTCTCTTAACAGGATGCAGACAAAAATGCACAGACACACTCGGAGATTTGCAGACATACAAAGTTGCCAGTGGTGGGATCAGAACTTCTGCTTATCTACAGCTCACTATTACAATACTACGCAGTTATGAGATGCACCATAGAGATTACACATTTCCAGGCAGTCAGAATGCCCTTCTGAGATTGAGGACATCAACAGGGATACTGACAGTTAAGATGTACATAGCTGTAAACCTGTGTGTTTAAAGTAGTGGTCCATTGCAACCTGTATGCACACACAAGGCACATCATCTGCAGGTAAGACATAGGTAGGTTTGAGAGGTGTATTTGTAGCACAACAAGCCCTGTACTGGAGTATGTCCATCTGTGGAATGGACTACTACAATCACTATACAGGGTTACAGTGGGCATGCTCGTACACTTAGAATCACAGGACTTGTTTGGATGCATTGACTCCAATTACACAAGGTGACAGTGGGCATGCTCATACACTTAGTAGCACAGGGCTGTTTGGGATGCACTCTGACTCCAACTACACAAGGTTATACTGGGCATGCTCATACACTTAGAAACAAAGGGCTTGTTTGGATGCACTGATTCCAATTACACAAGGTGACAGTGGGCACGCTCATACACTTAGTAGCACAGGGTTGTTTGGGATGCACTCTGATTCTAACTGCAGATGGCCACAAGTGGAATGCTCATACACTGATACATACAGAACATGTTGTAATGGACTCCTATTGTAAACACACAGGTTTACAGCTATGTACATCTTAACTATCACATCATACAGGTTTACTAACAGATATGTGTATGTGGTCCATAAATGATATATATGTGTCTGTGCTGTGTGATACACATGCATACATGTATATGAAATATTGCCATATATATGTGAAGCATGCACAATCATGCATGTGTGGAAATACCAGACAATTGGTTAACTGGGACACACAGGTGGATGCAAAGTACAGCATGTGTCACACACATAACTGCCCTGAAAGGCATATATTGATATCAGGTTGTAGACAGTGGCATCATAGTTGGAACAGTGGCATGTGCAAGCATAATATGTGAGCCCTATTGTCTAATGGTACTGAGGTGCAGGTGTCAAGATGACCTTGCCCTCCTGTGTTAGTAGCTATCATTATTAGCAGGACTGTTCCACTAAGTATATCTCGCATTGGTCATCTACACAATGTCTGCTGCTGTCCGTCACCTTCGATGTAGCATTTGACACCAAGCACAATATTGCCACTCGCAGTGATGTCATGGTACCAGTGGCAACTGCTTGACCAAAACAATGAGCCAATGTCCTGCTGTAATTATGAGGTTGTCCAGTGTCTGTCATTCCAGGATGACATGACTGAAAGAAGACAAGCCTTTGTCACATATCACATGCAGCCATCATTCAAGGGCGTGTGGATAATATCAAGGTTGCATTTACCCATATAGTGCCATTCCAAGGCAAATGTCCTAAACACAGAAGTAACACCCTGACACCTACAAGACAATTGCATTGGATGCTTATGCTAACCAGTGTTAGATGTGTGGCTTTCATAATCCACTTACTCAATGTAGAACCTACAATGGGGAATACTGACATCTGTGCAGTTAGGGACACCTGGCAGAAGGCTGTGCAGTGCACAGTAACACTACCACCATATAACTCAGATCCAAACATGTGAGCCATAACACTGGTATGGACCACTCCAGGTGGTGGTGTCACCATATTCATAAAGGTTACTCACAAGTAAAGACCACTACTCCAACATAATTCATCACAGATAAGTCAGGTGCAGGTCATAGTGGCAAAAGCTGCATTCTAGCTTGTATCCTTATATACATCCCCCACCCTGTCCTCAGACTACCAATATGCATCCATAACTGTGGTATGAAATATTATGGTACAACACCAAATAACCTTTGACTGGTGGACTGTACCTAGCCCTACATCAACTATGCAAAGTACCCATGTACTGACACAGTTGCATAATGTGTTATGCAATTCACTAATACCACTGCTTTTAACCAGGTCAGTTGTACACATACCAGGGTCCTTTGGATGTTGTCAACAGTAACACAGTTGACTGTAGCTATTCACCAGTAAACAACACCCTCATGGTTGGATATGACCTAGACGTACCTGCCCTGGATATGTACATCCCACACTCATATACCATACATGAAAATACCATAGCTGTTGTTATCCTTTGTACATACAGCTGGCTATATTCATTACACACATGCACATGGAAGATAGGTCCATGGCTGCTGAATGCTAACAGTACACAAGGTTTGATATCTATGTTGACAGAGGTAATAATCCTGCTCTACTGGTCACCCATGACACCTATCATATCATACAAGAATCCATGTGGCATGTATGTCATTAGACATGTCCACCAAATGCAATGCCTACAAACATACCCAAATAACAGGACCATAGGCCTTAAACACATGACCTATATTGACAGACTCGGGGAAATACAGCTATGCTCTGTATGTTCCTGAATAGTTACAGGTGATATGTCCATGACATGTACAGCTATGTGTGACCCACATCTCCTACATATACCCCATGTCAACAATTGCAAGCCATGCATGCTATGTGCTGTCTGGATATGAACCTTATTACCACAATAGCCACAGCATGCTGGGGTGAGATGTTTATAAGCCACAGACCTCACACAATGCTTGAACAAGTGTAATGCCTAGCTCAAACAGAGCACATTGCTGGCACTCTTTCAGTAATCATGAGGTCTGTGTGACAAATATGAGGTGTGTGTGGCAAATATGATGTGCTCATGGTTGACCATTACAATGCCCTGGCTTCACAGTGGAACTGTCAACTAACAGTTTGTGGCATCATGACATGGAATATTGCTGTGTGTGTCGCTTGCTGAAATGTGCTGTTGGTGTAAATGTCCACTTAGCTACTCAGTTAAGGTGGTTGTGTGTCCTACTGGTACATGAATAGAACATCCAGTATGGTGTAATGCTCAGCTAGGTTTCACACATGGTGTGGGGAAGGTGTGGAATGTATCCTCTTGACCTGATAGTCCACTTACTGATGGAGACTGCATATGTGTACATGTATTGATGTGTGTTTAGATTCCATGTGTGTGGAGTGTCTGATGTTTGAAGGTGACTGTTGTCTTAGTACATCATGCAGTTGCAATGCAGCCTCAACATTGCCAAGTGTATATGGTGATTTGCTCAATGTACAATAAGCTGTACTTTAGGTATGGACAGATGTATGGGCACAACTACTAAGTGGTGGGGCTACTTTGCAGATGAATGATTACTGAAGACAGCTCACATGTGAGTTACAACCATTCCTACAATAACCTGTGTAACTGCTAAGCTTTGGTGTTGTTAATTGAAGGGGAAGGCACACAAAGTAGAATGCAGTAAGGGTGACACTGAAAGCAAACCTCTTGACACCTGTAACAGAAACACCTCCCCTGTGCATATATTGTGCATATGTCAGCACAGTTGACAAAGGTAAAAGTCAGTAAGCTTTGTAGCACGTGTGATAGTGCTGTAACTCTGTAATACCTATCATGAGATAGGCAGGTATTTGATTCCCAGTACTGGCAAGTTTGGGTTGTGTGTGTCCATATATGTCACGTATGGTGGGGAATACATCCCCAGTGTTTTTCACTCTCCTGTATACTGTTGTAGACATCTGTACAGAGTAAAGTGTAGAAAGCAAGACATAGGCAGGGGTTTGAATCTCACACATGTCAAGTGTCTGTATGTGTGTGACTTAGGTGTATATCTTTGTGAATGCCACAGTTTGTGTGTGTGCACATGTGTGTGTGTGTGTGTGTGTGTGTGTGTGTGTGTGTGTGTGTGTGTGTGTGGGGCTGTCTGATCCCTGGAGTGAGGCTGTATTTTACCATACTCAAATGATAAAACCCCCTCCCCACATCCACTCACTTCAATCTAGTATCCCTGTTGATGTCATCAATCTTAGAAGTGCATTCTAACTACCTGTAAATGTGCAAGCCCTGGGGTGAGGCTTGTTTTACCATAGTCTACTGATATACCCCCCTCCCCACATACACTCACGGCTATCTAGTATCCCTGTGGATATCCTCAATCGTAGAAGGCCATTCTTACTGCCTGTAAATGTGTATTCTTTGTGGCACATCTTGTAACTGTGTAGTACTATAATAATGATTTGGGCAGGGGTTCTAATCCCAAAACTAACAAGTGTGTGTGTGTGTGTGTGTGTGTGTGTGTGTGTGTGTGTGTGTGTGTGTGTGTTTCTGTGCCATGAATCCCTGAGTGTGTGGGTGTGTATGTGTATTGCATCCTGTCATGAGAGCGGGTATAACTGCTTTCCAAAGAGAAACCACCTTTTCAACTGGCCTTTACCCTTGTCATCTGCTGAACCACTCTTTTACCTCCTCCCCGCTCCGGGTAACAATACCTGTGATGTCACCCAGTATGGATGTGAGGGTCTGGCCACAGTAGCTTACTACAAAGCTATCATGCTCTTGGACCATTAGATCAGTAAACATGTTTGAAACTTGGGAGATTATAACTGTGATGTGGAAGCTACAAAGTGCATGCAGGTATTGTCATACAGACCTGTGAGTAGTCTAAGGTTACATATGGTACACTGAAAACACTGACATTACCCTTGTAGTCTGTATGCACACATTTGGCACATGCAATTACAACTGAAAGAGGAAGGCAGAACATCAAGATCAACATAAAGTTACTGGTGTTACACATGATACATACTGTCAACAGTACAACATACATTCTAAAACTCTAGTACATGGTATGTCTGCTGCCTGTCAACATTACTCAACAATGGTAATCTACAATTGTCTTCCTAGTATGTTCACCCTCTGCATCAGACCATATGACCATGTCCCTGCACCGATGGTATGGATGACAGGGATGCGGCACAGGCATCATCATATGCACAGGGTGATAATGTTTGTCAGAGGCCTAGGCTGCACCATTAGATGACATCATGTGTGTGGGTTAAGGCCTTTTATCTCATTGGGCGTGTGTGAATGTTATGTGTGCATGTGTTGAGGTGCCCTACATTTGTTTCTGGTGTGTGTGTATGTATGAACACTGGTCTGGCATGTGGCTGGCCTACACAGGGGTATTATTGACAGCTGCAGACTGTACTGGGCAGGTTGTACAGTTCACGGTGTTCGGCCACGGTCATGTGACCTGAGCCTGCCAGGGGATTCACGGCCACTACCAGGCAGATGTCCAGATTGGATACTGTCTGATGACACATGTCCACCGGAACTGTGTCCCTGTTGGAACCATCCAGGACCATGTGCATGTGGCCTGCTGTGTCCTGGTGTGGACAGCACAGCACTAGCTGTACTGCTGCTGCTACCGCCACTGTGGGAGTGGGCATGTGAAGTAGCATGTTCAAGTACACCTTCAACAGTTGGTGTAGCTGGCCTACATCCACATGCCCGACGCCTTACTCCCACCAGATGTACTAGCACAGACATTACACACTCGAGGATCGACATGCCATGGTCAAGGACTCCCACAATGTCACACAATCATCTATCCAAAACATCTGCAAGCTGATGGTGAGCATTTGCAACTGCCTGGATGTTGTCAGTTAACAACGGACAGCAGCCCTCTGAAGCCTCAGACCTTCTCTGTTGTGCCATTCAAAATGTGCCTGTGCCTCTATTACAGCCTGAAACATGCATATGGTGACACCAGCTGATGTGCTATGTCTTGCAGGGGCAATTTGGCCAGAAGCCTCCCTACGAGCAGCCCTGGGCACATGCCTGTTAGGGCATCACCAGTCAGTTGGCCGGGATCATGGTGTGCAGACACACCTTCCATAGTCTCCACACTTTCCTGTTCCATGCTACCACCCGTCACCTGTCCTTCCACTATGGCCACTGGTGATGGGGTATGTGTAGGCATGACAACTGTGTGCGGGGATGTGGGGGATACAGGTGGAATGCCAACCAATGGCACAGATTCAGCCCCTGACAACCCTGTGTGTGCCTCAATCATACTTTCATCATCACTGCTAGAGTCTGTGGGGACTCTAACATCAGGTGGACCGCAGGAGGCCAACACACCTACAGCAACAACTGTGAGGGGCAGACTAGAACTGTACATTACCAGTTATACATCACAGTACAGACACACAGAGACAGATGCACAGAGACAGATGCACAGGCAGACACACAGGCAGACACACAGACAGACACATGATATGGCACCCAATGGCATGCAACATGCATGTGATATGGCAGAAGGCATTCAGCTTAGACAATTATAGTGGTAGTTATCATACATCCCTGAGTTGCACACAACAGCATGCATGCGTTATGGCAGAAGGCATGCAGCTTACACAATTATAGTAGTAATTAGCATACATCCCTGTGTTGCACAATTTGTGTTAGTAGGTTATGCCCCAAACCTGAAATACAATGCATGTACTATGCACCGTTGCACCGCACTGCCATGTTTTGTGCACCATACCCCACATCATAACAGACCATCGCTGACCTGGGTACATCTGCCAGTAATGCTTTGTGTTGGCCACCACCCCTATGTGTGAGGAGGACATGAGCAGAAGGGTATGTTGAGTGAATACTGTTTGCCAGAGCCCTAGCTTGCATATCTCCCCATAAACAGTGCATGCCTGTTCAACATTATTCTGCTTAGCCCTGAACTGATTCTACAGACAATGTGCATGTGGCTATACACACATGTTTGACATGGCTACTTTGTAATGGTGCCACAGACCAGCACATGTTAACCGTACACCAGCCTGATGTGTGGCATATGACCTTGCCAATCACATGTAGTATGACATGTCTTCTGCTGAAGTGATGAATGGCATGCATACATGTTTAACACAATGGTGTCCTTTCAAATATACAGTGAGGTACTGGTGTCCCAATGCAGGGACATGTTATATTAGCATGGACCTTTGGCTGATGCAATGTTGTCAGTCCGCCCTACAAATATACAGTGACATACTGCACATTGAGCTGATGTGCCTAGCCATTGCAGGGCATCATGCGGCTTCACTATTGCTATACAGTGTGAGTTACAGCCACAATTCATAGCCATTACTGTGTTCAGATACATTACATATCTAATGCGGAATGTGACCCACGTCACTTAGGTGTATACACACTAAACCCTAATGTGGAATGTGTGACACAGGTCACTGAAGGGTATACAGATGACACCCCTGCACATCTGCAATCATATTGCAGATGCCTGGCAACTATACCCAGACATGGGTAACTTTGTAGTACGCCATGTTCCACATGCCATCTGTGTACCTCACACACATGAGGAGCAACCATGACAGTGATGTTTGACACCAGCAAGGTGAATGTACTGTATCTGTGGCCTAACATGGTTGTATGTGTATGTTGTGCAACACATGTATGTATTTGGATACTGTATAGGTTAAAGCTTTCATATCGTGGCACACACTCAAAATGTTCAAGACATGTTTTTGGTGCTTTGATGTCATGCCTACACAAAGTGTGCGCATCCCTGTTTGATGTTTAGTGTGTCACATCTGCAATATAACCATTACACAAAGACCATAGTTGTAATGTGTTGAGCCAAAGTACAACAGGGTGTACACAAATGTACATCCCTTCTACTGTCTGTGTTGTTTCATATCTCTGGCCATCCTCCATGGCCATGTGTAAACATGTTTTGTCCAATGGTTGTGATGGGCATCTATTTCATATGTCAGTGTTGTCCCATATGACATACACCCATAGATGTCATATGCTCCACTGAGGACAGGTTTATGCAGACAAAGGGTGGTATGTTTGCGATGTGAGATATGTTTTGCAGGATAGTTAACCAGTGTTGCAGTCAGCCCACAAAATGCCATGGACATGTCAGATAGCAGATGACATTGTGTGACAATCATAGCAAGGGTATACTCCACAAGGGTGAATCCTGTTGGTTTGTCATAATCCAGCTCGAAAACATATAGAGTGCGCATACATATGCTCTCTGTATAGTACTGTTTGTATTCCCCATATGTGTGATGCTGATCTGTAGTACATGTCCCTACACTGAACCACACCCCCACCATTGTATTTACAGCTGCCCACACATCTGGCAATGACAGTTTGTAACGTTTAATGTAGGTGTTTCATATAGTCTTCAAATATTCCACATGGGTAACCGCTGTGATGCATTGCAGGTCTGACCTGTATATATAAACAGGAGCACCATACATTATGTGTACGTGTGATAAATGACCACATGACAGATAGCATGCATTTAATATGATCTGTGCATTATCAAGCCTGATAAGTAATAACAAACTCACCAGCAACAGGCTGCTGCCGCTGTGAAATGCCAGAGGTACCTATATAGGAGTTTCAGAGCAGTAAGATTATTATCCACACCTGTGTGATAGCTACAGGGTGCAATGTGCATGTTGGCACATAAGCCAGTACAATAGACTATACTATGCAGTATGCACATCTGTGCATACATAGAGTAACAAACTATAGTATGTGGCATGTGTGCATACATGCCTTGCATATGAAAAGTTAAATATTGTACAGTAACACATGTATCTATATTAAATATAGTTGTGTTATATGTGCAGTAGTGACTTACCAGCCAACTCCTGGCTCAGTGGTTGTGAGACACCCACCTCCACAATACCAGCTGAAATTTGTGGATGGAGTTCTGCAGGTGTCCCCAGGTTGGCCAGGAGGTCCTCAGTATGTGTGAGTGTGGGCTGGGTGAGTGCCCCCCCCCCACCTGTTGCAGCTTGTTCCCTGACAATTGCATTTGCATGCTGTTTCGCCCATCTAATTAAGTCAGTGCAGTGTTGGCACATCTGTTGATAGGTGCAAATGTGGCCACCAACATCATTTACCCTCTTGCAAAGTTCCTTCCACTGGGCATCCCGGTGCTGTGCATCCCATGGCACATGTCTGAAAAATGTCTCATGGTTGTCATGGAGGTATGGAATGAGGACCTCATCCTCCATGCAACTCTATGGTGGCAGCCTGGCACATGGCATACCTGGCAGACATTATGACGGTGACAGGTCACAGTAACTCACAGAGAAGTACAGAAGTACAGCTGCACATACATGTGTATCACATTTATTATAATTACAAATACGGCTTTGCAAATCTGCATGACACTAACACCACTGACATGTTTAACTCACACATTTGACAATTACTGGTGATTTCATGTTATCACCATATATGTGTGTGTCAAGTGATGACATTGTTGATACTCCATGTGGATGTTGTCTTGATGTGGGCATGTCTGTTTGCCTGTACTGGTGTCTTTACCTATTAGCACATGCTTGGATGTGTTGACATTAATGCAAGAGACCTTAATGCTATGTATATGTCACATATATAGTCTTACACAGCCTTAAGGGACATGACCTGTGACCCTGAAGACTTGCTCACAGCAAGTTGTACATGTATGTGTATCACCATATACATCTACATGGCACTGTACAGCAGTATAGTATCCTGCCATGTATTACCTGTGTTGCACATGTGAAACACATGGGACAATGGCTAGCTTGATAGTATTTGCAGGGTTGGATATCAACTATAGCATGTATGGTCATAGTGAACTATTAGGCTATATACCCTGGGCCATGTCTGAGCATAGGCTGAAAGGTTACCTAGCTGTAGCCAACAGACAGGTAACTTTCAGTGGCCAGTTCAAGCAGTGCCACAGAACTGATCCACAGGTTTACTGATATATTTGCCATGCGGTCATCACACCATGTCTCAAAGAGGAGCAATGAGCAGCTTTGCTGGACAGGGATGCATAGTATGGCAGAAGTATGTAAAATGTATGGGACAGGGATCTGTCAGGCAGGTTATGATCCTTGTACTAGAAAGGTGGATGTACATGAAGTATGTGTTTATTTGAAATCAGGACGTGTAAGTGTAGCATGTACAACATCTCTGGGTTGGACATGGCTTTATTCAGGGTAGGCATCATGCTTCATAGTGGAGCTAGGGTTTGGCATGGCTGGTGTAGGCCATCTGAACATGGCCAATAACCCTCAAAGGTAATATGTGATCTATTATGGGTCAATAGAGTGTTGAGTATGGGTGAACAATGATCTCTATATTCATGGTTGGCACCCTGTCATGATTAGGGGTGCCACTTATGAACTTACGACTACCTGACTGGTGTGGTGAAGTGACTATCAAAGGAAAGACTACTGTCCAGCTGGATCCCATACACACACAGTTTCTATTATGTTGCCAGCTGCCTAGGTGGTAGTTCATGGGTACAGGGTTTTTAACATAGGGGATGACAATGCAATACTTTGCAGTGAGATTTTGGCCAAGCATTGAGTCAACTATAGCTCCTAGTTCATAGTCCATTTGCAAACTTCAATAGGCAGATGTCTTCTGTGTTAGTCTGTGTGGTATAGATTTAGATAACAAAGAAGGGGAGTACCAGGACTGAACCCTGTATCACTGTAGTTGGCACTGGTTTGCTGTGTGTGCATTAGTCAGACACCTTCTGTAGTGTTGCTTCTGCCAGCGGTCCAGTTGCCAACCAATCTTGTGACATAGGAATATACACCTAGTTTACTGAGTGTAGTTGGAATCCAGTATGCATGATGGTGTCCTAAGACCTGGCAAGGTCAAAATATGCTGTGTCACTCAACCTTACTGTCATCTACATCTGTACTGACTATATAAGTTGATCAAGGTTCCTGGCCTTACCGATCAGATTCAGCAGGGTAGTAGTGCATTATTTCCCATTATCAGTGGTGTCTCCCCCTTTGTGGGGTGTGATAACTGTTGCTGTGCACCATTCAGTGTGTACACAGCCTGACATGCAGCTATGACTGAACATGATGTGTAGGTGGAGAGCAAATTGTTCTGATGTTTGTGTAAAACACACCCTGGGATGTTGACAAGTCCCATGCAAGCTGAATGTATGGCTTTAGAGAGTGCAGCTTGTACCTGCATAGTTGTTATTATTGCATATTGTTATTGGACTCTGTAGTGCACATGAATATATAAATATATGTACCTGCTGGGGGGAAGGTGAGAGTGGGTTTAAGTTATCACAGACCCTATCTGGATGAACAAGTGCTATTTCTGTAGGTGCAGTACTTCTTATGCCATAGTGCTGTGAAGCAGGGCAAGTGTTGTCATTGCCATTATAATTCATGATACAGCTATAGAATGCTCTGTGGCTGGCCTCATAATATGTGGCCGATTTGTTTCATAGTGGCTTTGTGTGGTCTTATATGGTGTATCTAAATCTTACTGAGGCTGACCAGGGATCACTTCCACTCATGTGTATTCACTCTTGCAACAGTTTCTACCTTCTGTGGTACAGTTTATGGCAGGGTATCACCAGTTTGAGTTCAAGTTTGTGTTTGGTTGAATCTTGGTTCTGTTTCAATAGCACAATCGCTGCACTAATGTGAGCGCTTAAAGTGGAATTGTGTAGGATTCAGCATTTGCACATGCATTGTCCATCTGCATGGGTGCCATGACATTCACCACTTCTGTCTTAAGAAGCATAACATTGGCTTTGGAGACTGACTATGTGTAGCATACTGTTAGCCCTGTTTGTGTGACTATGGTGATCCAGGTCATTGTGGTGATGAAATCCAACATGCATTGAGCACAGGTGTTGGTACATGAGGAGTCTCCCAGTTAATAGTGGGATAGCTGAGAGTAGCTATTATTATGGTTTTTCATCTCAAACCTAATATCCCCCATTACAGCACAATATGACAGTTGGGAATTCAGAGGCATGGTGGGTGGTCTGTAGCAAGGTGCAATTTGGATTCCACTTTGGCACAGAGATAGTGCTCAGCATAATGCATTTGAAGTTATGCAAATGCAACTAGCCTGGGGGTGTACATATCCTTCAGGAATATGGACACACCTGTGGCCTGTGTGTTCTAATAAAGGATAATGGCCAAGAGGTGAGGTATGTGTTATAACCCTTGAACCATATCTCAGTCACTGCACAGATATATTATCCATGTTAAGGATTGACGTAAGTGAGTCCATATTGAGTTTCCAAAATGTATCACTGAGTAGCTAGACATGCAGTTTATTGCTTGGCTGTCCCTGTTACAGCAGTGGAATTGTCACTTGAACCTTGCATGATGAAGGCACTATAGGGAAAGCATGAGCCCTAGCCAGTATCCAGATTCCCAGGAGTGACAGGTGCAGGCCCTGTCTGGTAAAGCATCATGGTCTGTCAACCATTTTATCCCAGGCAGAGAGATACTGGATACCCCTTGGATTACACCAGTACATTAGACAATTGGGGAATACAATCCTTTTGTCACTATACTACAGTATCATTCTGGGCAATGCAGACTGCAACCCAGGCCTTGGGACATACCTGCATGGGCTACAAGACCTGACAGTTCCTACATGTGTGTTTCCATGCAGTCCAGGCTATGACTTCCCAGGTCCTGCACAACAACATGGAATATGCCAGAGCCATGTGTACAGTTCAAAAGGTGGTCTGAGCCTATGTGTATGTGGCTAATCATGGCAGACAGACAGCTGACAGTATGTTTGCTCTCGTATAGCTTAGTGTGTGACATAGTGCTAGACTTTGCATTCACAAATCAGTACTGTTGGGCATGATTCTGGCCACGTGTTCTGAGGAGTGGCACAGTTTTGCAACCTATGTCACACAGTTTGTGTATTTTGTTGTCTGTCTATTCCAGCTTGGGTGGTCCCTTGCTTGGCCAGATACTTGAAAGCCTCTGTGAATGTGTGTGCTTTCTGGTGGTATGTGTGGGTGTCCTTACTGTGTTCTGGTAAGGGTATGTGTTGAATGTGGCTGTAGACTGGACTGCCTTCCATCTTGCCTCTGTAGCTGCATCCCAGACAATGTGTGGGATGTGGTGTTAGGTGGGTTTGGCAGTGTACATGGTATAGAGATTACATTCCCCCAGGATGGCCACATACACAAAGCTGACATTACTAAACAACAGTAGCTGACTAGTGGACTACAAGTACCAAGTACTGTATTTAGTTTACTTATTGCTTATGAAGATGTGTTAGACGGTGATGCTCACAAGTACATATTTGAGTTATGGACGTGACCTAATTGTATAGGTTAAAGCTTTCATATCGTGGCACACACTCAAAATGTTCAAGACATGTTTTTGGTGCTTTGATGTCATGCCTACACAAAGTGTGCGCATCCCTGTTTGATGTTTAGTGTGTCACATCTGCAATATAACCATTACACAAAGACCATAGTTGTAATGTGTTGAGCCAAAGTACAACAGGGTGTACACAAATGTACATCCCTTCTACTGTCTGTGTTGTTTCATATCTCTGGCCATCCTCCATGGCCATGTGTAAACATGTTTTGTCCAATGGTTGTGATGGGCATCTATTTCATATGTCAGTGTTGTCCCATATGACATACACCCATAGATGTCATATGCTCCACTGAGGACAGGTTTATGCAGACAAAGGGTGGTATGTTTGCGATGTGAGATATGTTTTGCAGGATAGTTAACCAGTGTTGCAGTCAGCCCACAAAATGCCATGGACATGTCAGATAGCAGATGACATTGTGTGACAATCATAGCAAGGGTATACTCCACAAGGGTGAATCCTGTTGGTTTGTCATAATCCAGCTCGAAAACATATAGAGTGCGCATACATATGCTCTCTGTATAGTACTGTTTGTATTCCCCATATGTGTGATGCTGATCTGTAGTACATGTCCCTACACTGAACCACACCCCCACCATTGTATTTACAGCTGCCCACACATCTGGCAATGACAGTTTGTAACGTTTAATGTAGGTGTTTCATATAGTCTTCAAATATTCCACATGGGTAACCGCTGTGATGCATTGCAGGTCTGACCTGTATATATAAACAGGAGCACCATACATTATGTGTACGTGTGATAAATGACCACATGACAGATAGCATGCATTTAATATGATCTGTGCATTATCAAGCCTGATAAGTAATAACAAACTCACCAGCAACAGGCTGCTGCCGCTGTGAAATGCCAGAGGTACCTATATAGGAGTTTCAGAGCAGTAAGATTATTATCCACACCTGTGTGATAGCTACAGGGTGCAATGTGCATGTTGGCACATAAGCCAGTACAATAGACTATACTATGCAGTATGCACATCTGTGCATACATAGAGTAGCAAACTATAGTATGTGGCATGTGTGCATACATGCCTTGCATATGAAAAGTTAAATATTGTACAGTAACACATGTATCTATATTAAATATAGTTGTGTTATATGTGCAGTAGTGACTTACCAGCCAACTCCTGGCTCAGTGGTTGTGAGACACCCACCTCCACAATACCAGCTGAAATTTGTGGATGGAGTTCTGCAGGTGTCCCCAGGTTGGCCAGGAGGTCCTCAGTATGTGTGAGTGTGGGCTGGGTGAGTGCCCCCCCCACCTGTTGCAGCTTGTTCCCTGACGATTGCATTTGCATGCTGTTTCGCCCATCTAATTAAGTCAGTGCAGTGTTGGCACATCTGTTGATAGGTGCAAATGTGGCCACCAACATCATTTACCCTCTTGCAAAGTTCCTTCCACTGGGCATCCCGGTGCTGTGCATCCCATGGCACATGTCTGAAAAATGTCTCATGGTTGTCATGGAGGTATGGAATGAGGACCTCATCCTCCATGCAACTCTATGGTGGCAGCCTGGCACATGGCATACCTGGCAGACATTATGACGGTGACAGGTCACAGTAACTCACAGAGAAGTACAGAAGTACAGCTGCACATACATGTGTATCACATTTATTATAATTACAAATACGGCTTTGCAAATCTGCATGACACTAACACCACTGACATGTTTAACTCACACATTTGACAATTACTGGTGATTTCATGTTATCACCATATATGTGTGTGTCAAGTGATGACATTGTTGATACTCCATGTGGATGTTGTCTTGATGTGGGCATGTCTGTTTGCCTGTACTGGTGTCTTTACCTATTAGCACATGCTTGGATGTGTTGACATTAATGCAAGAGACCTTAATGCTATGTATATGTCACATATATAGTCTTACACAGCCTTAAGGGACATGACCTGTGACCCTGAAGACTTGCTCACAGCAAGTTGTACATGTATGTGTATCACCATATACATCTACATGGCACTGTACAGCAGTATAGTATCCTGCCATGTATTACCTGTGTTGCACATGTGAAACACATGGGACAATGGCTAGCTTGATAGTATTTGCAGGGTTGGATATCAACTATAGCATGTATGGTCATAGTGAACTATTAGGCTATATACCCTGGGCCATGTCTGAGCATAGGCTGAAAGGTTACCTAGCTGTAGCCAACAGACAGGTAACTTTCAGTGGCCAGTTCAAGCAGTGCCACAGAACTGATCCACAGGTTTACTGATATATTTGCCATGCGGTCATCACACCATGTCTCAAAGAGGAGCAATGTGCAGCTTTGCTGGACAGGGATGCATAGTATGGCAGAAGTATGTAAAATGTATGGGACAGGGATCTGTCAGGCAGGTTATGATCCTTGTACTAGAAAGGTGGATGTACATGAAGTATGTGTTTATTTGAAATCAGGACGTGTAAGTGTAGCATGTACAACATCTCTGGGTTGGACATGGCTTTATTCAGGGTAGGCATCATGCTTCATAGTGGAGCTAGGGTTTGGCATGGCTGGTGTAGGCCATCTGAACATGGCCAATAACCCTCAAAGGTAATATGTGATCTATTATGGGTCAATAGAGTGTTGAGTATGGGTGAACAATGATCTCTATATTCATGGTTGGCACCCTGTCATGATTAGGGTGCCACTTATGAACTTACGACTACCTGACCGGTGTGGTGAAGTGACTATCAAAGGAAAGACTACTGTCCAGCTGGATCCCATACACACACAGTTTCTATTATGTTGCCAGCTGCCTAGGTGGTAGTTCATGGGTACAGGGTTTTTAACATAGGGGATGACAATGCAATACTTTGCAGTGAGATTTTGGCCAAGCATTGAGTCAACTATAGCTCCTAGTTCATAGTCCATTTGCAAACTTCAATAGGCAGATGTCTTCTGTGTTAGTCTGTGTGGTATAGATTTAGATAACAAAGAAGGGGAGTACCAGGACTGAACCCTGTATCACTGTAGTTGGCACTGGTTTGCTGTGTGTGCATTAGTCAGACACCTTCTGTAGTGTTGCTTCTGCCAGCGGTCCAGTTGCCAACCAATCTTGTGACATAGGAATATACACCTAGTTTACTGAGTGTAGTTGGAATCCAGTATGCATGATGGTGTCCTAAGACCTGGCAAGGTCAAAATATGCTGTGTCACTCAACCTTACTGTCATCTACATCTGTACTGACTATATAAGTTGATCAAGGTTCCTGGCCTTACCGATCAGATTCAGCAGGGTAGTAGTGCATTATTTCCCATTATCAGTGGTGTCTCCCCCTTTGTGGGGTGTGATAACTGTTGCTGTGCACCATTCAGTGTGTACACAGCCTGACATGCAGCTATGACTGAACATGATGTGTAGGTGGAGAGCAAATTGTTCTGATGTTTGTGTAAAACACACCCTGGGATGTTGACAAGTCCCATGCAAGCTGAATGTATGGCTTTAGAGAGTGCAGCTTGTACCTGCATAGTTGTTATTATTGCATATTGTTATTGGACTCTGTAGTGCACATGAATATATAAATATATGTACCTGCTGGGGGGAAGGTGAGAGTGGGTTTAAGTTATCACAGACCCTATCTGGATGAACAAGTGCTATTTCTGTAGGTGCAGTACTTCTTATGCCATAGTGCTGTGAAGCAGGGCAAGTGTTGTCATTGCCATTATAATTCATGATACAGCTATAGAATGCTCTGTGGCTGGCCTCATAATATGTGGCCGATTTGTTTCATAGTGGCTTTGTGTGGTCTTATATGGTGTATCTAAATCTTACTGAGGCTGACCAGGGATCACTTCCACTCATGTGTATTCACTCTTGCAACAGTTTCTACCTTCTGTGGTACAGTTTATGGCAGGGTATCACCAGTTTGAGTTCAAGTTTGTGTTTGGTTGAATCTTGGTTCTGTTTCAATAGCACAATCGCTGCACTAATGTGAGCGCTTAAAGTGGAATTGTGTAGGATTCAGCATTTGCACATGCATTGTCCATCTGCATGGGTGCCATGACATTCACCACTTCTGTCTTAAGAAGCATAACATTGGCTTTGGAGACTGACTATGTGTAGCATACTGTTAGCCCTGTTTGTGTGACTATGGTGATCCAGGTCATTGTGGTGATGAAATCCAACATGCATTGAGCACAGGTGTTGGTACATGAGGAGTCTCCCAGTTAATAGTGGGATAGCTGAGAGTAGCTATTATTATGGTTTTCATCTCAAACCTAATATCCCCCATTACAGCACAATATGACAGTTGGGAATTCAGAGGCATGGTGGGTGGTCTGTAGCAAGGTGCAATTTGGATTCCACTTTGGCACAGAGATAGTGCTCAGCATAATGCATTTGAAGTTATGCAAATGCAACTAGCCTGGGGGTGTACATATCCTTCAGGAATATGGACACACCTGTGGCCTGTGTGTTCTAATAAAGGATAATGGCCAAGAGGTGAGGTATGTGTTATAACCCTTGAACCATATCTCAGTCACTGCACAGATATATTATCCATGTTAAGGATTGACATAAGTGAGTCCATATTGAGTTTCCAAAA
Organism: Protopterus annectens; assembly: GCF_019279795.1. Lineage (NCBI taxonomy): Eukaryota > Metazoa > Chordata > Ceratodontiformes > Protopteridae > Protopterus > Protopterus annectens. The sequence continues at coordinate 209,368,369 of NC_056732.1, read as the reverse complement.
TGTATCACTGAGTAGCTAGACATGCAGTTTATTGCTTGGCTGTCCCTGTTACAGCAGTGGAATTGTCACTTGAACCTTGCATGATGAAGGCACTATAGGGAAAGCATGAGCCCTAGCCAGTATCCAGATTCCCAGGAGTGACAGGTGCAGGCCCTGTCTGGTAAAGCATCATGGTCTGTCAACCATTTTATCCCAGGCAGAGAGATACTGGATACCCCTTGGATTACACCAGTACATTAGACAATTGGGGAATACAATCCTTTTGTCACTATACTACAGTATCATTCTGGGCAATGCAGACTGCTACCCAGGCCTTGGGACATACCTGCATGGGCTACAAGACCTGACAGTTCCTACATGTGTGTTTCCATGCAGTCCAGGCTATGACTTCCCAGGTCCTGCACAACAACATGGAATATGCCAGAGCCATGTGTACAGTTCAAAAGGTGGTCTGAGCCTATGTGTATGTGGCTAATCATGGCAGACAGACAGCTGACAGTATGTTTGCTCTCGTATAGCTTAGTGTGTGACATAGTGCTAGACTTTGCATTCACAAATCAGTACTGTTGGGCATGATTCTGGCCACGTGTTCTGAGGAGTGGCACAGTTTTGCAACCTATGTCACACAGTTTGTGTATTTTGTTGTCTGTCTATTCCAGCTTGGGTGGTCCCTTGCTTGGCCAGATACTTGAAAGCCTCTGTGAATGTGTGTGCTTTCTGGTGGTATGTGTGGGTGTCCTTACTGTGTTCTGGTAAGGGTATGTGTTGAATGTGGCTGTAGACTGGACTGCCTTCCATCTTGCCTCTGTAGCTGCATCCCAGACAATGTGTGGGATGTGGTGTTAGGTGGGTTTGGCAGTGTACATGGCATAGAGATTACATTCCCCCAGGATGGCCACATACACAAAGCTGACATTACTAAACAACAGTAGCTGACTAGTGGACTACAAGTACCAAGTACTGTATTTAGTTTACTTATTGCTTATGAAGATGTGTTAGACGGTGATGCTCACAAGTACATATTTGAGTTATGGACGTGAAACACTGGCTATTACAGAAACATAGTAGCTAACTTTAGCAGCAATCTTCATCTGAGGAGCACATCACATCCTGATAGTTGATTACAGATGATGCAAGTGTTAACAAACAGGTCTGTATCCTTTTCTGGGTATATACTCACATATCCACCAGAACCATGAGGTCTGTTGGGCACGGACACCCACTCCCGAACCAGAGTCAAGTATCAATAGACTCTGCTGCCACTATCAACATGATCAGGATATAATCAGATAGTGTAAGCCATCACCTATGAAGCAGCTATTACACATGAGCAGCATTCTCCTACATCTTACACTCCTACCACAGATGTTACACTGGAGTTAAAGATGATATGCAACTTGTTTCATTATCAGTACTGTGCACAACCTTATGTATAGTATTTGGAAGCAGCTGTTAGGTTGACAATGAGAGGTTAGGCTGCACAAACATGAAAGTTCAACCAGTGGGTCTCTACTCTCAATATCCATTATATGAAGGTGTGCACATAACCATGTAGCCCAGCCCTGTAACAAGGGTCACAACACATTTGCATAACATTTACACATGCACAGCTGTTATTGCTTGCAAACAATACTAGAGAGGTGGATATTACATGTCTTATGTGCATAGATAGTTACCTAGCACTTCCAATTGTCTTTGCTAGCATGCTGCTAAACTGTCAGAAGAATACAATTCATATGTATCCTGTTATTGAGTATTGTAATTGCCAACAGACATAAGTAATGTTTGCATAACATAACATAAATGCTATGTAAAATGGAATACAGATCAGGCAGATCTGCCTAGGATACTGTACATTACACAGTTATTGGCACATTATCCCACAATGCAAATCATAGTTGCAAAGTAAGCCCACCTTTGACATGTTCATCTCACTAATACACTCATACATATGTCTACCATTGCAATATATCAACATATACTATCCTCTGTTATAGCAGATACTTGTTGGACCAATCCTGACACAGACAGTAGCTGGAAAATAATTAATGAATTCCAAGCCCAAATATATCATCCCTTGTGGTGTATGAGGAGGTTGCCTTCTGACCTACAGCAGTACACACATATAATACTACAGGCATAACTACTGCTCAACAATACATTACTACAAGATAGCAATTTCCACTATATGCATTGATTACACTGTAATTATTACAAAACAGGTACTACATACCCAGACATACTACAATGTATACATACCTTATTGGTAACTGGAGGTGTTATTGAGTGGTAATTTATTTATTTTGGTCTGTTTTATTTCTTTTTGGGATATTTTGTAATGTTCTGCAGGTATATAAAGATGGTTTGAATGTGTGACAAGCCATCCTTTTATAGTTAGAGACCAGTATCATGTGCTATCCTGATCACCAATTGGTGTTCCGAAGTAGTTAATTGCATGCACATCAGCTGTGTAGCTACTCCATTAGCCAGTACCATGGCAACAGTGGAGTATAACCAAGTTCTCCAATTGGGTGTTGTCCCTTTGCCTTACTT
>NC_056732.1:209195816-209363316 GCF_019279795.1 Protopterus annectens | reverse complement strand
TGTAGACTTGTATATGTTGATTCACAAACTACAGTACATTACAATGTACGGTACATATGTACACAAAGTGACGGTCCCATTTGTCAGTACTGTGGAATGCCTGTAGTAAAAGGTGTACACTAAAACCCATGAAGCATGTATACAGCTCAGATGGTGTAGTGGTAAGTCCAGTGACTATAGGATTCATGGTCCAAGGTTCAAGACCTGTGATGGTTTACTTTTTTAGGCCAGAATACAGCTCTTTTAAGCTGTTGTAAGTATTTTTAAAAGTGATTGTGCGACATTAAGGTGGCAGTTAAACACGATTAAAAGAAATTTAAAAGAGTATAACCTGTGTGCGCAAACACAGTCACATCCGCTAACTACTCAGGATATATATATATATATACTTAAGTGTAGTAACAACTCACTATGTGCTTACATAACATTACAATCTCTGTTGACTTCACTCTCGGGCATACATGGGTTTATATGGGTGTTTCAAATTTTTATTAAACTGAAGATTACTACCTAAATATGCAAACTGTGGTTAAGGTATACTTTTTAACATAAAAAACATCTCTGACTTTATTGGGATTTGAACCACAAATGAATAGATACTATGTAAATGCCCTAACCATTACACTATAGACATTAATGTTGCTTCTGCTTATTTTTCTATTCAGATGATTTCTATGTGTAAGCCAGGCTAAGCAAAGGGCAGTGGCACGCAAACCCACTGAGCTTCACATACTCTTGAAATAATAACATAAAAAATGAAAGGGGAGAATATAAAATAAAATTCCTAACTACATTAGTCATAGCCCCTCATTGACACTCTTCAAGAGAAACCTTGACGGGTGAATGGGTAATGGAATATACACCCCTGGGATCATGTGTGCTAGAACCATATAGCCAGGTGGGGGAGCCCCCCCAGTTTTACAGCTGCAAGACCTGTCGGGGAAATTAAGTGGTGTGGAGTTTTCATGTTAACATGCCCTGTTTAGATCACTAAGTGCCCCTAACACCCTCCACCCCCCCAATCTTCAACAGCTTCCGGCACCTCTGCCTGGAATCACTTCATTGGCTATGCTTGACAGAGGCTCAGTTAACTGATCAGTGGGAAGGAGAAAGCCAACACACTGTAGCTATGCTTCTAAATGCCCTTGGGTGGATAACCTAGTACCTACCTGTGAACCTCTAAGGTGCAGGCCGTCAATGAAATACCATATGTGAATAAACAGAGCTTTCAGATCACAATATACAGTGAGTAATCAGCATGTAGGCAGACAACTGTTCAGTACAGCAAGAACATGCAGAACACTGTTACTTAATCACTCCAAAAGTCTCTCTTGGAAGCTAGAAGGCCTGTATCAGTTTAAGGCTTTCTATTGCTTACCAGTAGGTTACCTATAGGAAAGGTAAGAAACAAGCACAGACGGGAAACATGTATGCAGCAATACCATACTGGCTTGCACCTGTCACTCTTAGGCTTTTGAATATTGGCCAAGGCTCTTGCCACCCCCATGGTGCCTTTTTTAGGCAAGGCTCAAAGGTGAAACCCACCTCTGGAAACAGCAAAAAAAAAGTAAAACAATGAGGGTTATGCTACTCAATGCCAGGAGATGAAATCACAACATGCACGCACTCACAACACTCCTCGGTATGGACAATGTCAATATCTCTGCAGTAACTGAAACCTGTTTAAAGGTTCCTGAGAGCACCCCAACACTACCGGACTACAACTCATACCACACATTTCGACCACAAAACATGGACTGGCACAGAAATGGAGGGGATGAATCCATATTATTCAAGGATACCTGCACCTCCAAGTTAATGGGGCAGCATGATACTTCTGAGATCATCCATGTGCAGCTAACATCAGCCAAAACTGCAATGCAAATTGTGGCCTGCTACAGATCACCCTTCATGACCCAGGACCACCAATCCACCTTCCTGGAGATAGTGGAAAACATGACAGTCCTACCGTACACCCTGATATTGGATGATTTCAACTACCCTACCATTAACTGGGAAAACTACTCGAGTACTTAATTCCAGGCTCAGCGCTTCCTGGAATTTATCAACTCAAACACCTTGGATCAGTTGGTAAACTCCCCAACCAGAGGTGGAAATGTACTAGACCTGGTAATCACCAACATGAGTGACAGATGCAACACAGCAGAGGTAAACCCGTCATTGGTTAGATCTGACCATAAACTATTCACTGTGGATGTCCACACCCCACCATCTCCCCACCCAAGGAAACCACAGTGAAAACCTTTCCTACAGCTAACATCACACTACTAAAGACAGAGGAGGGAAGTTTCACAGCCCCCACACTAAGGGAAAACACTGCCCAAGATACAGAAAGATTTACAAATGCAGTCTATGAGCACCTACAAAGATGTATGGATCGTGCCATCCCTGGTAAACCAAGACTCAATCCTCCAAGACAAGGACACCAGTCTTGTGGACCCCTGCAATAAACAGGCTATACAACATAAGGAGGACAGTAGTCCAGAAATAAAAGAAAATCCCAAGAAGGTAGACATCCCTGACTAGTATAAGTTAGAAACAATGGTCCCTCATGTAATCATCCAAGGCTAATTTCAAAAGGGCAATAGCCAAGGATTAGACAGATAACCACAAAGCCTTCTTTGGCTATGTCAAGAATCTAAGTGGTAACTCACAGATTTACGCTGTGCACATGCAATATAGCACAAAATATACTGAACCACTGATATCACCAACAACCTTGCAGATACATTCAGTGCAAACTTCAGCCCCATATCACCCCCTAAAGGGCACACAACAATACACAAAAAATACAGTATTCCAGACATCACAGATGCACAGGTGAAAATAGCCCTCTCAAAAGGCAAAACACAGCATCACTGGGGCCAGATGGTGTCCCAGGCTGCATCTTGCAAACACTACAAGACAAACTAACCCCCACCTAAATAAACTTTTCAATCTCATCCTCCCCACAGGCTACATGCCCATAGAATGGCACATAGCAATGGTTATTCCACTCCACAAAGGAGGAGCCACAACTGACCATGGTAACTACTGCCCCATAAGCCTGACTAGCCTGGTCTGCAAGGCTATGGAGTGCATCATCATGGAACTCATTAACAAAGACATTGGTAACCTCCAGACACTTGACCCAACCCAGGTCTTCTTGGTTGAGGTCAAATCATGCCTACTGAACCTGGTTGACATCTTACAGACAGTCACCCAGGTGACAGACGATGTGAGAGGTGGTTCACACATCCTACCTGGACCTCACCAAAGCTTTTGACACCATTCCTCACTCGGGTATTATTGATAAACTCACCAGCCTGAACATAAACCCCTACATCACAGGATGGGTTGCCAACTGGCTTACAGACAGAACCCACATGGTAAGACTAGCCGCCTCCAGGTCCAACTCTTAACCAGTCACAACTGGTGTCCCACAGGGCGCAGTCCTGGGACCCCTAATGTTTGGCATATTCTTCTCAGAGGTACAGGCAAACACAGGTGGACAATGGCAGACCAAGTTGGCCAATGACTGCAAACTGGGAGCCATAATTAACAGTCCAGCTGACACAGACATCTCACGGAGACCAACACAGGGTGTCAGAGTCATGGCCTCAAGCTAAATGCCACAAAATGCATAGTCATTCCATTTTAGAAAATGAAACACCCACAAATTACCACATAGGTGGCAGCCCCCTTAATACAGATGAGTTAATAAGAAATCTGGGGACTAAGGTAGATAGTAGTCTCTCCTTTGACAATCATATTGCCAAAGTAGTTAGGACATCCTTCTATGTAGGCCATCTAATTACTAAATGGTTCGCGTCTAGACATACTGAGGTTATAGTGCCCTGTTACTCGTCACTCATCAGGCCCATCATAGAGTATAATACCTCATTTGGGATGTGCCTCATAAGACACTTCCAACAGCTGGAAAGACCACAAAAGTATCTCTCAAAGAGGATTACTGGCCTCAAACATATGTCCTATGCAGCCAGACTGAATAAACTCCAGCTGTACTCAGTGGCATCTCGTTTACTCAGATGATTTCTGCTGGCCTACAAAGCCATGTCCAACTCAGACTTAATGGATATGCTCCATCTAAGGAAATCCATGTCACAGTGAGCCACGCGCTCTAGTGAGCTGAACCTTGCCACAGCAATAACTAGAACATGCTGGAGGGACAGATTCCTGTCACAGAGACTCCCCATGCTTTGGGACAACATCCCTAATTACATTATACAGAGCCTCTCATAACACTCTTCAAGAGAAACCTTGAAGAGTGGATGGGGAATGGTAGATACACCCCAGGGATCCCATCATTGGCTCTGCTCAACAGAGGGACAGTTAATTAATCAATGGGGTGGCAAAAGCTGACACATTCTGGCTAGGCTTATGAATGCCCTTGGGCAGTTAGCCTGGTACCTACCCATGAACCTATGAACCTATACATACAGTAGCAGTACATGCTGATAGCTTAATTTACTGTTCAGGTGTTGACTTACCTTGTGCCAATAGAAGTTGTGTGTGCAATAGTTGTGGGCTGCCTATGTTGGATGCACACAGTAGACTGCCTATACATGACAATTTACAGGTAGTCTTGTGTGTGTGCCATCCATTTTTACTGTGTATGCAGGTGGAGAAAGGTGTCAGTCCCTAGGTGCCTACACTGTCAGTGTGTGTGCTATACTTTCCCTCCTTGCCAAGGCATGGGCATACTGGGCACACCTCCGTCTGCCTACTGGGGCTGGCTCAGGGTGTTCGTGGTCTGAGTCCCTCTGTGCCTGTGGGGCCCTTGGCAATGGTGGTGGGCTATGAGGGCCTTCACCATTCTGTCCCTGCTGCAGCTGTTTCCGCAGGATCATATTGTCTAGCATGGCACATACTATGAAGATGTGGGCACATGTGGCTGGAGTGTACTGCAAGGCTCCACCGGATATGTCCAAGCAATGGAACTGTGATTTGAGCATCCCAAATACACACTCTATGATGATTCTGGTTTCTGTGTGTGCCTCATTATGGCATTCTTGCATGGCTGTGTGTGCATTTCTGATAGGAGTCATCATCCACGGTTCCAGTGCATAGCCAGCATCCCCCACCAGATGGCCATATGGGATGTCCCCCTTGGCAAATGCCTGATACAGCTATGAGGCATGCCAGATGTGTGAGTTGTGATAGCTTCCAGGGCTGCCAGCACACACATCCATGATAATGCCCTGGGCATTGCACACGACCTGGCAGTTGATGGACAGGTATCCCTTGCGGTTTATGTAGTACCTACCCTGCTCACCGGGTGGTGACTTGATGTGTATGTGCGTGCAGTCTATTGTACCCAGTACCTCCAGGTATTCTGCCACATGGTGGAAGAGATGCGTATTGCTGGCCAACTCCTCCTGCATTTGTGGGAAGTGTATGTGCTCATTGGCATGTGGTAACATGGCATCCAGGAACTGATGGAGTACCCTGGATGCTGATGCCTGTGAGATCCCCATGATATCCCCAGTTGGCCTTTGAAGGGTACCTGTGGCTAGTATTCTCAAGCTTACACATACCTTGGTATCCACTGGGATGGGTTCCCCTCTGTTTGTTCTGGCTCTGAGGTGTGGCTGACAGAGCTCCACAAGTTGCTGTAGGGTGTACCTGTCCACCCTGTAATGGTCTATTATCTCCAGATCATGTAGCCTCTGGTAGGTTACCCTGGGTCTGAACACTCTTCTCCTCCTCTGGTGCCTGTGGTGGTTGTCAGCATCATCCTTCTCACCACCTTCAGTCTCCATCACATGCTGGTGGATCAAAGCAATGGCAGCCTCTAACATGTACATATTAAAACTTCCCTGTTTGTATACACCAATGGTGCAGTGTGTATGGGAAAACACAAGTATGTGTGAGGTGCTTTCACACTTTATACCATTGTGCTATAGAGGCTGCTGATGTAATTGGCTGTGTGAGCAGTTCCAGCTGTAAGGTATCTTACTTATGGGTTTTACATTGATTACTGCAAGTGTGGTAGCTGTAGTGTGGAGTTATGCTTGCCTGGCTTGATTCATCTGTTGCCCTTTAATTCTCTTTTAAACCTATATCCCCTCCCATTGTCAGGCATGCATCCACCTGCCATCTTTATTGTCGTGTACTTTCCCTACCCAGTTGTGTGTTGCAAAGTGTGTTATGTAGCTGATATAATGCAATTCTACTTTGTTCTGCTGTGACACTTTACTATTTTCTTTGCAGTACAGCCCCTCCCCTTTCTTGTTCTGTGGGTAGCTTCTAGCAGCCTTGTTAGCTGTTGTTAATGGCCCACTGTAGGTTCCTAGGTGTTAATTACTCATTTGTACTCCAATTTCCCTGCTGCAGCATTTCCTTATTTTTTTCATATATCCTTCCTGTTTCAGCTCCGGTGCGTGCCACGCAAACCCGTTTACCGGATTTAAGTACTTTTTAATATCCGTTTACATGCATACTCAGTTACCCTATGTGCTCTCAGCTAGGCAAAGCTAAAGCCAGTTAAACACACCCCTTTCCTTTAGCTTTGCTTAGCTACTGGCAAACCGGATTGGTATTGCTCCAATGTGCTTACAGCAAAGGTGACACACTCCTTTCTTGATGTCATCTTTATCTCATGGTCACACCTCTTTCCCAGTTATACTCAGATCAAGCCCCTAAGTTCTGCAAAACACTACACCATGAGGTGCATCCTTACACCAGGGGGGAATCTGTGATTCAGTATAACTCCTCTCATTTGCATTAGATTGCCTACTAATTCCTAGAAACCACTCATAACATTAACACAGCCCCTTAGCAAACCTTGCACCATGGTGTGGTATAACATGCCTGCCATTGACTATTATGTGATCATGATATGTGTTACATTGCAGTTTTATTTTCTTTTTTCTATTTTTTTTACAATCCCGTTTGCGTGCCACTGCCCTACGCTTTAAACTTCGCGATAACGCGAGAAAAAATAACAATGTTATGTTTACATTTTGTACATTTTTTATGCCAATGGCTATATATTTAGCCATTGGCATATATTAACAATATAATACATGTATTTGGCCAGCTGACATGGCTCCGATTTTATGTTTGCAGTAATGTAAACTGTTTTTATTTTTTACGGTTTACATTTCTGCATGCTTACACTATGCCTGCACCACTTCCTGGATTGCTAACTACCCTCATTTGCATGCTACACTGCTGCAAATGGGGTGATTAGCATACAGGAACAGAGAGCTGTGCCGGCGTAACGGATGCAGGTAGTGCACATGAAAACAGCTCATACCTGCATCGCTCGGTGGCCATACTTGGTGTTGGAACATCGACGCTACTCCTGCACCTGGCGCAAGCTTCGTGAATCCCGGGGGTAGTCTTAGAATTAACACTGTAATTTAAGAATATATGTGACTAGAGCTATATTTAAAGTAATTTAGTTTGCATAACACTTTGAAAGTGTTTTCATAGTGTAGTTCATTTAAGTATAAATGCATACTGTGCAATAAATGGAAATGTTGTCAATATATGATTACTGCAATAAAGGAACAAAAGTCCTGTGCATGTTTTATTTTATTTAATCAAAGAACAATTACAGTAGTAAATATATAAACTCTTCATTAAGAAATATTGCCTGAAGTAACTAGTATAATAGATTAGAATAGCAGTGTTTTTTCACATTAAAAGTAATGATCAAAATGTTGTGTCACACAAACTATTTTTCTACACATTACTGTTAAGGTGTTTAACTTGGTTAGCATCTTTAGAGCACTTTAACTGGAAGGCACCACCATCACTCAACCACAATTTTCAAGTGAATCAAACACAGCCAGGCAATCGCTAGCAGCACCAGCCTCGCTTGCAGACATCCCAGTTCCACAGTACTGCCATGATCCAACTCGCCCACCCTCTCAGTACATGCCAGCAAACTGATGTACTAGTAGGGGAGACACAACTCCCAAATGCGACACTCAGGATGCCATGATACAACCAGCACCAAATGAATTCCATAGGCAACCAAAACCTGATATTACCACCGATAAAATCATAAAACTGAACAGCTAACAGTGCCATTGTATGAACAACTTAACAGGTCAAAGGACAATTAAACCTGAAATCTCCCTTTACTTCCTGAAGTGTGTCTAACACCCAGGCTGTTATTACTATACATCTAAACATATTCCATTCCTCTTAATCCTATCCAGCACAGCATACATTCCCACCCATTTACAAGAACACCATAACAAGCTGCAAACACCGAGAACAAAAAAAAAATTTACTCCACAATATAAACCATTGTTCACCTGAGACCTATTCCAGAAATACCTACTACTCATCTTGGAAGTAGAACTTATACTAGCAAGATCATGCCAAAATCTGATTTATTTTGCAGTTACACTCAGGTGTTGTTGTTGTGTCTTTTCGGCTTATCCCGGTTAGGGGTCACCACAGTGGAACTCCGGTCCGCTAATGTTTGGTAGGGGATTTTTACATGCCGAGTTACCAGCTCTGATGCACAACCTTCAATGAAGGCATGCCCATTCACGCATGCCCCCACACAGAAGATGCTCTAGCTGAGAATCGAATGCGACAACATCTTACTGTGAGGCGACAATGCTACCGCAGCACCACTACTGCGGGACTCCCAGTTGCACTCAGATAAAACCTCTAATTACTACCCTACGCCTACTCAAACCTTGCATTGCTTCCTAGCCTTAACATCCTTCCAAAGAAAAAAAAAAAACACACACTCATTTAACTTCCCCAACTCTAAACTAAAGATGATCCTGAACAAATTGGTTTGTTCCCAAACCTAATTTACTGAGTAGCTGTGCAGTGTGATCAAATATTAGAAGAATTTAACATGCAGATGTGAAATATTAATGAAGCAGAATAATATGAATGACTACAGCATCAAATTACTGATGAAACAAGTACATAATTAGCCATGTATATAGGCATAGATAGAGCTAGAGATAGAGGAGAGATATGCACACATATCTGAAAAATTAATTTGTAAAACAAATGTACATGTGCTGGTGGTAAAGTAACTTATTTTTGTCAGTCCTGACTTGAGAATCTAGCCACTTGTGTTCAATTTCTCTCTTTTCAACACAGCATAAATAATGTGTTTTGAAAAATCACATTATATATATATAGTAAGATAGGTAAACTATATTACTTAGTGCCATTACTTTATTTTCTTTCTATGTGTGTGTGTGTGTGTGTGTGTGTGTGTGTGTGTGTGTGTGTGTGTGTGTGTGTGAGTGTGTGTGTGTGTATGCGTGAGTGTGTGTTGTGTAGTAGGGGGCATGTGGGTGTGTAAGTGTGAGTACGTGTATGTCTGTGTATTCGTCTATACATGTGGGCATGAGTGCATATGTGTGTCTGTGTGCTTGTGTGTTTGTGTATAGGTTTACATGTGTGCATGCATATGTGTGTGTGTATACGTATGTGCATGTGTGTGTGTGTGTGTGTGTGTGTGTGTGTGTGTGTGTGTGTGTGTGTGTGTGTGTGTGTGTATGTGTGCTATTTTATTTCAATTTTTAATTGCAGGAGCAAGCCAAGTAGCTTACAACAGAGGCTGCAATACTTGTATATCAACACACAAAAAAAAAAAAATTATTTAAAAGTGTTGTCACTATGTTGATCTTTTAGGGTTACCTCCATTTCAAATGCCCAAAATCAGATATTTTTAGGAGAACATGAAATTTTGCATGACAGATCATATCCAAAAGTAATGTAAAGAACTCAGATTCATGTTTGCTCCAATGCATAAGCTGACTCTTGCAGAATTTGAGTTGTTTCTGTTATTTTATAAAATATTAACATTCTTCAGATATGAAAACTGCTTTATATAACTATTAGGGGGGAATTAAAAAATATTCTTTATTATAAAATCTCAGGCATTTGCTATTTGTCATGTTTTTTTCAGGACACACCTGCCCAATGTATCCTGCTAATGCCCATCCTAAAATTGTACCTCTCAGGTTTGCCCATGTATGGATTTTTGGATACCCACCCAATCATTAAGGTTTGATTTAAGGATCCAAACTTGTTGCTTTGCTCAACATGCAAAGGGTAATTTATTCTGTGCATTGGATAAATGTTGGGCAATAAACCTGTGTCTCCAGGGAGCTTAATGTAAATATTGCTGGAGATGTATGTCCTTTGTTCCAGTACTTGTGGAATTGCTTGTCTGGCAAAGGTGTCATAGATCAAGGAATACAAGACCTAGATCTCTGGATAAAAACTTATAGGAGAACACTATAGGGATAAGGCTTCAACCTTCTCCTGGTAGCTCAGGGTCATTAGGTTAGCAATCATCTCTGTTTGGAATATCTTCAGTTTTCTAGGTTGCCTGATGTGTCTGGATAGATACATGTTGAATGGTGCAGTGTAAACGATAACAGACTTAATCAGAGCTACATATACAGACACATAATAACTTATTTTGATCTGGTTGATGTATTTTCAGATATTAGTCTGCTTAGACTACATGGCAGTCAAAAGAGACGGTGTTACCAAACCCAGAACCGAGCTCAATGGTCACCTACTCGGTTTACAATAGGGTGTTGGCTATACTGTATCATGAGAGAGAGATTTGTTTTCCAGTGTGGCAATAATGTACTCTTGTGCATTTCATTTAATTTCTTTTTCTCCATACACCACCTTTTATGAAGGTTTGTGGCTTTACAAATGACTATTTATTTAATTATAAAGAAATGTAAAAGAAGTTTGAAAGATAAATCTATTGAAAGATCAATCTATTGAAAATGAAAACTGAGATTGATTAGTAATAAATGCATAGGTGTGTGTGTGTGTGTGTGTGTGTGTGTGTGTGTGTGTGTGTGTGTGTGTGTGTGTGTGTGTATGCATGTGTCTGATTGCAAATATGGAAATTTTAACCCAAATACCACTCCTCTTCCCATCCATCAGTGTAACCCCATATGAGGTGTAGTACATAATAAAGAAATTTGCTAAGGAAATATAGGAGAGTTTACCTGGTAGTAGTGCTTGGGAGGATATTAAAATATCATAACAAGGGATCCTATTGTTCAATGAATATTCATTTGACAAATACTCACTAATGATATAATTTGTTTGTGTAGTAAAACAAACCACGATGTGAAACAAATATAAAATCACATTTACCACCAGCACAAGTATTTCATGTATTTCACATCCATTAATAGTTAGTGCTGAAAGATTTATTTGAAATTGATATCACAACTCTATGCTGGTGTCATTGTTTCAGCACTACTTTATCTCTGTTGAAAGATGTACTGAAGTTTTGGCTACTTTGTATACTCCTTACTGAGCAATTTCAGTGGAGGAATGTGTTGCTTCAACATGTGCGCAACGCAACACAAAAAAGGAAACCTCATTTGCAATGGTCACTCAATAAAAGAGGTACTTGCTCAGAGGTAGTTACTAAGTATGGAGTTCAGGAAACCTATGGTCATTGGATCAAAGTAGTATTTGTTTATATGTAGTTACTAATCATGCAGCCCAAGAAACCTAGCCCAGCTTCACAAAACACTGCTTGGTTAAACAAATTACTTAGTTATTAAGTGGAGTTTGAGGGAATGAAACCATGGATTACAGGAAGAAGCAGAGTAAGATCTTTACTGGAAGCATCTCAGTAAGAACGTATAGCCTTAATTGTCTATGTTAATTGCTAGACTAACATATCCTGACTATATTTTGACAAATATCAGTCATGTAGAAGTAGTGCTACCAAGCAGCATGGTATCAAGCCAAAGGATGGAACAGAAACTTAGTTATGTATCATACAGAAATCATAAAGCAACATACTAGCGATGAGTGTTAGATACTGCCTTAGTGTTTTCAAGTTTGAGTGCCATATCAGGCTATTTTAATCTTATCATTTCTCAGAAATATTAACTGCAAAAAGAAATGGATTTATAGCAGGTTTATGTCCAAAATTATGTATTTCCTACTCTACTTAACAAGTAGCCATTCTTCCTTAAAATTGTCACACAATGAATTTCAATTTATTGTACATGCTATATAATCTGAAATCTTGTTCACCAGATTAAATATTTGATAGTCTATTAAAAATGAAATACAGCCTTCACTCTACATATTGTACTCCATCATTGATTTTAATTGTGTGCTTATTCTGTGTCATGTATACAAATACAAGACCTTAATTTGCAGTGTGGCATAATGAATTCTGCTTTCTCTTAACTGAATCTATCACACTATTGGTATAATAATAGTGGGCTTATTTTATGATCACCTTTAATTTGGCACCATGTGACTTGCTCTTGGCTTTCATAACTTATGTTAAGCTCATTATCCGTTGTGTTTTGGGACTAGGATTTATGAAATTCTTGTCAGCCACACTGTTTTGCCATCTCCTTTACACGGTGACTGCACTTTGTGTCTGCATACATTTAATGAAGTCAGATGTGGCCTGACACCTTGGCCCTTTTCCCATGCTGTAAATTGTTCAGTACTGAACGCTTGTTACAAAATGGGTGTACAGATGTCACATGCAGTGATGGCTCTAACACACAGGAGGAGCAAAACTGGAAGTAGCTGATAATATGATGATATCTGTACCACATAATTTGCCCATTGTCCTACTTAAGGGACAAAGGGCATGTCCTTTTTTAACCAATATCCTGCATTTTTGTTCTTACATCTTGCTAGAGCTTCTTTATGCATATCCCATGTAATTTAGCACCCCATTACCATTTTTTGATTGAACAGCTTCTTCTGAAAGCTACTCTGTCCATTTATAAGACTATTTTTGGGTTTTGGGGAAAGATAATATTTAGCATTATCTATGAGTCATTCAACCATAAGTTTCAATTGGGACTCCCTTATATTCATATAGCTATCTTGCTCTGAAAGGTACTACCTTCATAGACTTCATTAAATACCTTCAGATAAGTAAAGGTTACTAATTTTGCCCCCCCCCGTCTACCTCCTTTATTTCATGGTGTATGATTAAAAATACATACCTTTATTATTTCTGTGCATCATGAAAGCTTTTAACTGTTAAATGGTTAAATCTTTTTTTCTTTTTCTTTCAGCTTTTCCCATTAGTGGTCGCCACAGCGGATTATCTGTTTCCATTTCTTTCTGTCCTCTGCATCCTGCTGTGTCACACCAACCACCTGCATGACCTCTCTCACTACATCCAGGAACCTTATCTGAGGCCTTCTTCTTTTCCACTTACTTGGCAGCTTCATCCTTAGCATCCTTTTCCCAATTTACTCAGCATCCCTCTGCAGCACATGTCCAAACCAACACAATCTCACCTCTCTGGCTTTCTCTCCAAACCGTCCAACCTGGGCTGACCCTCTAATATACATATTCCTAATCCTGTCTACTCTCTACACATCCAGTGCAAATCTTAACATCTTTAACTCTGCCACGTCCAGCTCTGACTCCTGCCTTTTTGTCAATTCCACTGTCTCCAAACCATATAACATAGCTGGTCTCACTACCCTCTTGTAGACCTTCCCTTTCACTCTCACTGGTACCTGTCTGTCACAAATCACTCCTGATACTCTTCTCCACCCATTCCACCCTGCCTGTACTCTCTTCTTCATCTCTCTTCCACACTCGCCATTACTCTGAACTTTTGATCCCAAGTATTTAAACTCATCCACCTTTGCTAACTCTACTCACTGCATCCTCACTATTTCTCTATCCTCCCTCTCATTCACACACATATATTCTTAATCCTGCTGACCTTCATTCGTCTCCTCTATAGAGCATATCTCCACCTCTCTAGGGTCTCCTCAACCTGTTCCCTACTCTCACTACATATCACAATGTCATCTGCAAACATCATAGTCCACGGTTACTCCTGTCTGATCTCGTCTGTCAACCTGTCCATCACCACTGCAAATAAGAAAGGGCTTAGAGCTGATCCTTGATGTAATCCCACCTCCACCTTAAACGCATCTGTCACTCCCACTGCAGATCTCACCGCTGTCACACTACCCTTGTTTTGTGTGTGTATATATATATATATATATATATATATATATATATATATAGATAGATAGATAGATATAGGTATAGATATATAGATAAATATAAATATAGCTATACCCATTGACATGTTTATTCTGATGTGGTTGCTGTCATAAAGTTTTTTGATCATTCCTGAAGTCATCATCTGCCTAAAAATAAGTAGGGCAAGAAGAGGTAGAGCTAAGATGGCCCTGAAATTGAACAAGGGAGAAAGGTCATTTGATTGCAAGATGATGGTGTAGAACTTGAGAGAATGATTAATTGCTTAGTGAGAAGCAAATAAAAGGGAATAGGAGAACTTAAGAGAAGGCTGAAGAGATGAATAATTGAAATGGTATCTTTAAAGTAAGGTAAAAGGGGATTAGAGAGGATAACTTTTGTTTTTTTAAGGAGAGATTTGAAATAGAAAAGATATAAAACACTATTGCTCTGAAAAAATATAAGATTTGCTGTGAGCCAGAAGCATTTTTCAGTGTTGCTGTACAATGTGATGACTTTTGGGGAAAGGTGAAAGAACTTCAAGTGTTTATGGAGATGGGAGAATTTGGCATTTTAAAGGCTGTACAAATTTAGGAGTCACACCAGGGATGGGAATATAGTGTGTCTGAAATATAGGATGTTTAAAATGACAGAAGCAGTGTTGATGTAAGGTTGACTTCAATGGGTGCAATTAGTTTGTGCAAATGCACAGAACGTTGAATGCTTGTTTACTAGTAAATATGAGTGAAGGATTGTTTTAGCAAAGATAGGTATGTGCAAATTGCAAATACTGATGAAATAAAGCATATATGATATATGTGTTAGGTAATCATCTCTAAGGTGGGGATTGTTTATGTTTTGTTTTTTGTCAAGCTTTGTTTATTTTTATATATTTTTGATGTAGGCTTTTATGCTTCTTCTTCTTTCGGCTGCTCCCGTTAGGGGTCACCCACAGCAGATCAACTGTATCCATTTCTTTCTGTTCTCTGCATCGTGCTCTGTCACACCAACCACCTGCATGTCCTCTCTCACCACATCCATAAACCTTATCTTAGGCCTTCCTCTTTTCCTGTTACCTGGCAGCTTCATCCTTAGCATCTTTTTCCCAATATACTCTGCATCCCTCCTCAGCACATGTCCAAACCAACGTAATCTTGCCTCTCTGGCTTTGTCTCCAAACCTTCCAACCTGGGCCGACCCTCTAATATGCTTATTCCTAATCCTGTCCATCCTCATCACACCCAGTGCAAATCTTAACATCTTTAACTCTGCCACGTCAAGCTCTGACTCCTACCTTTTTGTCAATGCCACTGTCTCCAACCCTTATAACATAGCTGGTCTCACTACCCTCTTGTAGACCTTCCCTTTCACTCTTACTGGTACTCGTCTGTCACAAATCACTCCTGACACTCTTCTCCACCCACTCCATCCTGCCTGTACTCTCTTCTTCACCTCTCTTCCACACTCACCATTACTCTGAACTGTTGATCCCAAGTATTTAAACTCATCCACCTTCGCCACCTCTACTGCCTGCATCCTGACCCTTCCTCTGTCCTCCCTCTCATTCACACACATATATTCTCTCTTAGTCCTGCTGACCTTCATTCCTCTTCTCTGTAGAGCATATCTCCACCTCTCCAAGGTCTCCTCCACCTGTTCCCTACTCTCACTACAGATCACAATGTCATCTCTAAGCATCGTAGTCCACAGGGACTCCTGTCTGATCTCGTCTGTCAACCTGTCCATCACCATTGCAAATAAGAAAGGGCTCAGAGCTGATCCTTGATGTAATCCCTGCTGATGTTTATATTTTGTAATTTTGTTGCTGGTAGCAGTATAATTTCTGTACTTATTCTCTGGACGCCAGAAGTAACTCTTATTATAAGGGAGTTTTCTCTCTTTTTCATGTTAGTGCAAATTAAAGTTGGCATATTTAAGGGAGAGGGTGTGGTGGATATATGGGTGTGCTGGGGGGTGCAAGGTCTGTTGCAGAATATTTGTTATGGGTTTTTAGTATGTTCACTTGCATTTTCAATTCCGTTTTCTTTTTCTTTTTAATTTGTTGGTCACTGTTGTGATTTTGACTTTTCATGATATAATCAAATCAATGGATAGATGTAAAGGTATAGATAGTATATCACTGGACATGCAATACAAGTTGAGGGGGGAATGGGGAGTGTTTATGGAACTGATAATGCAATGACTAACAAATGAAAAAGTGGCTGACATGTTAAAGGATAATTACTGTAAGTAATTAAAAACTTCTACACACAGACGTGCCTGTAGGTAAGGAGATGCCAGTGGTGAAAATATTTTAGAAGGAGAATTCAGTTTAACAAGCTATGTGACCAGCCAAGAAGAATGAGTTTTTTGGATGTGGTTTGTTGTAAGATACAGAAGAAGATGGACGTGGAGATATGGCCTCAATTAGGGAACATTAAGGATACCATTGTTTGCTTCACTGCAGATGTTGGGTACAAAAGATATGAAGCTAGAATCCTGATACAGGGGTACAGGGGCTAGATCTGTGGGTTATATGAAGGGGAGTTGAGATAGGGGTTTGGCAGAAAGCACAAGTATTAAGAGACTCTTATGGATGTATTTGTGAAGGTATACAAGATGCTTAGCAGGCTGGGTAAGCAGGAGAAGAAGAAAGACAAATGTAGTTAAGTAGTGATGTCATGAGAGTGATAAACCTGGAAGAAATCTTTCAAAGTGCAGAAAAGGAAATGGGACCAGTTAAGCATGCAAGTCATGAAGGAAAAGGGCACATGCAGTAGTCAGCGTTCCATACGCTAAACTCACAAATGTTAGTATGCCATGATGTTAGTCATTATGTTTTAATCAACCAATCCCACATTTCATAAAAATCAGCAGACTGTCAGAATATCAATACGTAACTCACAGTGTGTCAATTGTCTTTTTTACACCCTGTCGTTGCAGCCCTAACAGATGCTAAGTGAAGGAAAGCAACCACAGCCATTTTCATGTCCAGAGTGTGCTGCAAAACTAATAACAATGTTTTTACAGACCTGCAGCATAAAACACATCTAAAAGCAGTATGCTCATTTTATAACCTGCTAAAGAAGTCTTGCTAAAATCATGCAATTAAAGCAAAAACATAATCATTATTTGTCAACTTCTTACATATCCACATTTAATTATGGATTGTGTCATGAATATGTAGCCTACAAATCACCTATTCCCTTTTAATTTTAAAATCATTAGTTGAAATGCTTGCAGTGCACAAATGCAGCATTCAGTCTGCTAGCAGAGTGAAAAAGTGTTTAGATGTGGCACAGTGTCTATCACTCAGCACTGGAAGTTGCTGTTTTTATTAAGACACAAGAGCCTTGTACCTCATGTCAGGGGAGGGGATGCTTTTGCTTCTCACTACTCTTTTACCAGTGAGCAAGACAAAAGGCTGCATATCTCTTATAAGGTTTTATCCATATCTATTGAACAGTGTTCATTGATGTACAAAAATGTCATGAACAAATGATCAAAACACTATCCATTAAGACTCTGAAATATGCTTTAATATTGGTTCTGTAAGGGTACAATTCATGTTTTCTCACTCATTTGTGTTTAAAGAACTGCAGTTTGATATTTTATGGTCTTCTTTCTCAGAGCTGACAAAAATGTGTTTGGCAAAAGTTATTGCATCTATCCTAAATATATGTCTTTATTCCTTTATCTGCCTTGGGTCTGAAAGTTTTAAATAACAGCTATTTCCACTACTTAACAGTTTTAACACAAAACAATGCTTATTTTATACAACTGCAAAACAGTTCAAAAACTGTGCGTTTTGTGTGTGTGTGTGTGTGTGTGTGTGTGTGTGTGTGTGTGTGTGTGTGTGTGTGTGTGTGTGTGTGTGTGTGTGTGTGTGTGTGTATGAGTCAATGTTTCTGGAAAGTCAGGTATGTTTCAATGCAGATGGAGAGCTTCCCACACCTCAATGTTCTAAATTTCTCTGTTTACTTCCATTCTGCAGAGGAATATAGTTCTCATAAAATGGAGTACCTGTGGAAATATTTTTGAATTTTTTATTATAGTATTAAATTTTAATTTTAGAGGGTTCCTCTGTGAAAATCTTTTTTATACACCTTGTATCTCTATAGACAAAGAATTATGAAATTTTAGTTCTGCTTGTAATGCCATCATCTCTCATTGCATGTTTCACACATGCACACATTCTCTACCACACACACACATACACACATGCCTACATGCATGCATGTACAGACACACACACACACACACACACACACACACACACACACACACACACACACACACACACACACACATAAACAAACACGTGCACATGCACAACCATACCCACACACACAAGCACAAACACACACATGTACATGCATACATACACACATGTAAGCCCATACAGACATGCACATAGACAGACCCACACCCCCCTACAACACACACACACACACACACACACACACACACACACACACACACACACACACACACACACACACACACACACACACACACACACACACACACACACACACACACACACACACACACACACACACACACATGAATATACACACCCAGGCACCCCTGATGCACACACAATCACACAACATGTATACGCATATTATTTATCTGTAATGATGCTCACCCTGTTAGGCATTACTGTCTGCATAGTCTGCAATGTCTCAAAAAGCTGGCCGCACAGGGTTCTATAAGGTGTTTCAATGTTATTAAAGGGTCTGACTCTTCTCCCAAATATTTAAACCACTGCACCTGACACAATGTGCCACTGAATATGCCATATGTGCAGTATCCTATTGTTCCTAAGTGTTTAAGGAGATTTGAAAATCATGCATTGTTTTCTTTGCAGTTCAATTTAAGTTTGATAACAAACAGACATTCTCAAAGTATATTAGACTGTTTTTGAATATCTTTATGGATGAACTAGAATGTGCTGACCACATTCAAAGTAAAAGTTCATCAGTTTGCATAGTTAACCTAAAGCCTATTAGCTCAAGTGCTGTTTTTGTACGGAAAAATTATTTTGGTCCAAAGGGAAATCCCTGATGAATGCTGTTTTGAAAATCTTGGTATCAGAACAGAAAGAACCAATCACTACCTATAATATGCTGCTTATTAGGTTACTCTAAATCAACTTAACAGCATCATAGGTAAACGAAATTAATTTAAGTTGACATTTAAACAACACGTAGCCAACTGTTGTAAAATTCCTTTTCACACCTGTAAAGATGGTATCAGCTAGGCAGCCTTTTCCACAGTCTTAATAACATAATATGTGGCTCCTTATAGTGCCATTAGTGTTGAATCTCCTCCTGAACTCATGCTGGGTGGGCATCAGCAGTATACATTTGTTTTTTTTATGATTAAACAGCTGAGAGCAAACTATTATCCTGAAGAGTTTATCAACTGGACTAAGACTGGCAATGGTCCATTAAGCCATCTCTGGAACAGGCTCCCCTTCCATGTGAAGCAGAGTTCTTCCCTAACACAATTCAAGTGTAACTTGTAAAATTGGATGGGTACAGGAAATTCATCCCTGGCTTGGATCCTATGCCTCTACTGGGCACAGGCATCCTATAAATGATTCATCTGCCAGGTCCCTGCTTGTAAGTGTTTCACCTTCCATGCCCCTGCTTACACTTATCAAGGATACTAGAACTTGTCAGAGATTTGGGATGCATGGCTAGGCTTAAAATGTACCTTGTGGCCATTAGTCTAGTAAACACCTATGAAATTATGAACCTAATCCTGGGGTAAGGCATAATTATGACATATTTAAAATCAGAAATAAATTATTCCAAATGAAAAGAATAAATCATATGTCTGTGATATAACAGTTTTGAAGCCATTGAGTTGCCACTGTAAGAAAGGATGGCTTGTGCAGATTACGGCTTGAGTCACTCCTAATCTGTAATTTCTTTACAATTTTTAGACTTGTTCTTCTTTTATTCTTCTGAAAGAAAAGGAGGGTTATTTGCTGGGTAGCAAATTAGTTAGAGGTGTAATGCAGACTTGCAGTTGATACACAGAGCTCTTTTGGGGTGTTATTGTTTTTGGATATAGTCATTAATGGTCATTAAAATCTTTTCATTTATAGTACTGCTACAGTGACATATGTTTTACAAGGACATGAGCAATCTGGTGACCTTCAAAAAGTGTTTAAGATGGGTCACCCAAATGACCTGTGGTTTCATGATAAAGCCCATTCAGCAGTTTTGGTAGTGATTCTGAATATTCCCTTCTAAGGGCAATAAATTCCAGATAGGCTTTAGGACCCCAGGTTCTCTTTAACAGTCACCAAACCCTGCCTATTTCTTTAACTTGGTGATTTTAATTTGTCATTGTAATAGTTCTATTACACAGAGAAAGACAGGTAAGCGTTTTCATTTCTTAATTATTTTTAAATTCATTTTAACAGTCTGTATCTGCTTTAGCAAAGGTCTTTAGGCCTATATTAGTGATTCCAGCACATACCTTTGCACTGCATTTTTGCTGTTTTAAGTGGTCTAACTACTTTATTAAGCTCCGGTTTCATTCCTGTGCTAGTTAAGGACTTGTCTTTGCACTGGGGCAGAGCCAGGCCAGCCATATCAGTGCTACTTGTTTTTCTCTTCCACCCACCCTGTTGTAGTTGTGTTCTTAACCCAGTGTATTTTTTGTTGCCTGCCTCTTATGAAAATTTGACAACATAATTACCCCCTCCCCGTTTATTGGCTGTCGACAAGTACAAAGGATCATTTTGCAAAGTCTGTCCCCTTAAACTACTCACCAGGCTAAAAGAGCTTTGATAAAATTGCTTAATATTGAGTGTACTGATACTGCTTGCACTGATTTTATAACAGGATCATAGGAGGTTACTAGGCTAATGGCCCTAGGGCCCTTACAAGACTAGCCAAGTTCAACCTTTTTTCCCGATAGGGCCTAGAGATATGGTCAATGTTTACAAGCCAATCTAAATCAGCACTGACTGCTCCTATTCAAGAGGGATACAGGTGAAACCCCTGGGGTGAAGTTGCAGTTTCCCATCCAATTGTTCGAGTTATGCTTAAATACCATCAATGAGGGGCTCTGTTTAACTTAAACTGGAAGTTTTTTCCCAGAGGAGAGGTAACCTTTGTGAGACATATCTGTCTCTCCAGCAAGTCCTGTTGATGTCACAGGCTTGATTAAGATTCCTAGAGCAACTGAATCATGTACCATTTGACTTATGAATGTGCAGCATAGCATGCAAGTCACAGGTTGCCTCTGAGTAGTCTATGCAATACAGAGTATAGTGACAGTGACTTCAGTCTATCCACATATGACTTGTGCTGAAGACCCTGACATTTCTTCATGAGAAACCTTTGAGACCTCTCTAGTTGCTGCAGTTGCTTGGTAAGGTACATACTTAAGGGAGCATTGTACTCTATTATTGGCCTGATGAGGGAAGAGTATAGGGGAGATTATAATTTCTTTTGTTTTGGAAGCTATGCTCTTACTTATGAGGTGAGCACCATAGTAGGCCTTCTTAACTACTGTGGAGACATGGTGATCAATGGTATGGTTGCTATTAACCTGTGTGCCCAAATCTCTCACCACAGATTCAGAGCTTATGGTCTTGCTATCAATATGGTACTCTGCAGGGACATTGTCCTTTCTGAAGGGGATGATAATGCATTTTTTTGCATTGAATTTAAGTCCATGACTTTATTAATAATTTAGTATCATGAGATTTTTTATTATAATTAGTTTACAGATTCTTGCTTGTGGCAGAAGACGGTTTCCAAGCTAGTTGTTTTGTATTGAAATT
Source organism: Protopterus annectens (assembly GCF_019279795.1). NCBI lineage: Eukaryota > Metazoa > Chordata > Ceratodontiformes > Protopteridae > Protopterus > Protopterus annectens. The sequence goes on along the minus strand of NC_056732.1, from coordinate 209,341,514 downwards.
GAAATGTTCAGCAGGAAGCTACCCAAACATTATTCTAAAACTAAACTCCAAAGATTTATAGTTATCCCACCCCCAGAGTCATTCCTGTTGGTATCATGGAACAGCACTTTCCACAATTTCTTTAGCCATCTTGACTGAGGTGGGTATCTTGAGACAGTGTTAAGAATTGTCTCATGTTGCCTGACAATGATCTGCCACTCAAACAGCATAACACAGTGTGTGAGAGATGCACATATATAATATCCTTGGAGGCAAAACTCTCACTCACAGTAAACTCAAACCCCAAAATCCTCAGCGGTACACCACACATCACACCTCTCCAAGGCCATCACAATACAAAAACTCCATCATGTGCTAAGGTTCTAAATGTTAACTTGCCTAAACCTCAAACAACTCCAAAACACAACACAGGCACAAAGCACACTCAGCATATTAAGCCTACTTCCTCACATATCACAAAGTGTCCCAAAGTCACAAATGCTGAGCCTGTAAGGCAGGTATCTACCCAGTCAAACATTCTTGTTATAGGTGACTCCATTGTAAAACATACAGATATGCCTCTGACCAGGCTAAGCAAGGAAGGCGTGACAGGTAGTTGCCTGTCTGGTGCCAGGATCCATCAGATAATGCATGCACTGAAGTCCTTGAACAACAAGTTACAGTCTGACTCTGTCATAGTTCATGGAAGTGCCAATGACTTGAGATGTACCTCCTTGGATTATATAAACAGAGACATGATGGAATTCTTAGACTATGTATCCCAGGCAGGCATGAGCCCAGCATTGAACAGCATTCTACCATCTCCATGGATGATACAGTGATATGAGCAAAAAATAATTGACTTCCTTAATTATCTTAGTTTTGGTGTCATTCAAAGGGGGTCTAATATTTGTCAGCCTGGGTGAATATGATTGACAGACCATGCTGCTTCACCAGGGATGGCCTGCATCTGTCCCCTATAGGATTTTGATTATAGGCAAAGACATTATCCATCCCCATAGTGCCTTTGTAGTAAATGCCATCCTGATAAAACTACTGTACCAACATAACTAAAAATCAAAGGAAAATAGGAAGGTGTTAGTGATCAATGCTAGGAGCCTGAACAAGCAACTCCACTCCCTACAAGCTTTCTCACCCTGGAAGACACTGATGTTTGTGAAGTAACTGAGACATGATTTGAAATAGTGGAGAGCACTGGGGCTGTGCACGACTGTAATGCTTTCCACACATTTAGACCAGCTACTGTGGAGGAGAGGAAAAAGATGGAGATGTCTCAATCTATATCCAGAAGAGACTCGCATCAAGGCTGGTAAAGCAACATGATGCACTAATGCTTCTTTATGTCCAAATAACCATCAGAAAGGACCCATCCCATGTATTAGCTCACTATACAACTCCCTCTATGACAAAATAAACTACATCCACAGGAATTAGAATCACTCATTAAACCCAATACCATCTTCATAGGTGATATAAACTATCCAGATATAGAACTGAAACCTACACCATCTCTGGGGCACAAGCACAGAGATTTCTGGACATTATCAATACAAATGCTCTGGAACAATTACTCAGAGTACCCAATAGGGGGAATAATATTTTGGATCTTGTCCTTACCAATATGGGAGCATCTTGCGCCATCCCTTCTGTATCTTCATCACTCGTTAGGTCTGACCATAAAGCAGTCTCCTTCAAAATAAAACTGAAACCAGAGATCTCTTCCACCCAAAGTAATTTTAGAAATTTCTTTAAGACAAACTACCTACTATTAAGTGATACATCGACAAGCTTCAAATCCCCACCAAACCCAGCTAACTCCACTGCATATGTAGAAACAAATACCATCACACTATAGCAGCATGTAAACAGCTGAATACATGCAGCTGTACCCCACAGGAACATGTATAGCCCAAACCCCACAAACCTCAGAAACAAACCCACATGATGGAACCATAATAGCAACAAGCTTTATAATAAAAGGAATTGAATTTTCACCAACAGTTAGAAGAGTATTTCCCAAAATGTTAGAGTCCTTGTCACTGAAATAAATAAACAACTCAGGAGCTTGAGATCTGACCAGAAATCGGTCTCACTAGAAGTAATTATAACACAAGACCCACCTTAGCAGCAACTAGACAAAAAAACTTCTCCAAGGCCAATCACAACCTTTTACATGACAGCATAAATAGCTTCATAGCCTCTCCCCCCACTGATGGAGCAGACACCTATGCTGAGTTATACACGAGTGCTTTATACGAGCACCTATGCAATTGTATTGACTAAGCCATACCCGATGGAACCAAAGCAAGATGTTCAAGGAAAAACAAACCTGCCTGGTGGACACCTGCCATTAAAAGGTTCTACAATAGGAGAAAGTAATTGCTGTCTAAGAATAGGAAGGAATGCACTCAAAACTGGAAACACTTCCTCCTCAACTTAAAAAAGCAATTAATCTGCCTAGTGAAGTCCTCCAAAGCTAACTGCAAATCTAAATTAGCTTCCCTAACTAAGGATAACCACAAAAGCATTCTTTAGTTATATCTATAACCTTAAAGGTAAGGCCCAGATTTGTGCGTCATAGTTAATGGTACTACATATACAAAACCTGTGGATATAGAAAACTTGTCAATAGGTTCAGTGAAAACTTCACTCCCCTTTCCCCATCACATATACCCCAAAGCATCCCTAACACCTGTCCCCCACATAATATCTCTGAGGAACAGGTCGTAAACACCATCTCCAAGGTCAAAAACACAGTTTCTATGGGAACAGACAACATCCCAGGCTGTGTTCTACAAGGGCTAAAACAGGATTTGGCATCACCTTTGGGCATGGTTTTCAATCACAGCCTAAACACTGGCTTCATTCCCGGGTAATAGAAAACAGCTACCATCATCCCTTTGCAGAAAGGGGGTGCATACATGGACCCCGTGAACTATAGACCCATTAGCCTGGCCAGCCATATCTGCAAGGCCAAGGAATGAATCATCATGGACCTTGTTAACAAAGATATAAGAAATCTCCAAACACTCAAGCCCACCCAGTTTGGCTTTGTCAAGGGGAGATGATGCCTATTAAACTTGGTGGAATTCTTCAAGACAGTCACCAAACCCCAAGATGAGGGGAAATCTGTGCATAAAGCCTACCTAGACTTAGCCAAGGCCTTTGACACAATCCCCCACTCAGGCATCATTGATAAAATCACCCAGCTGGGTATCATGATAATACAAGAATGTCATTTGGTCTTGATAAATGTTCAAAAGCAATCTTTAAAGCAGGAAAGCTACAGCACCAAGAAAACATCAGTTTTGGACAATAATGTGATATAAAAGAACCTGAGCAAGAGGGAGTGTATAAATATTTGAGAATTGATGAAGGATCAGCAATAAAATATGAAAAAATCTGAATAAAGCTTAGTAAGGAATATTTTAGAACACTTAAATTAATCCTGAAAATGGCGTTGACCTCTAGGAACAAAATTCAAGCTAGAAACCAATGTACTCTTCCTATCCTAATTTACAGTTTTGGAGTGATGGACTGGCTCCAAAATGGTGCTGAATAGCTTAGACAGGAAAACAAGAAGGATGCGGGTCTATATTAGAAAACCGAACATTTAAAACGTTGAGTCTTCTAATATCGACCCGTTTTCAGCAAACGCTGAAAATATCGAAGAAACAGAAAACCAAATTTTTTCCCTAAGGAAAGAATTTGGTTGTCTGTTTCTGTTGCTTTGGTATTTTCAGCACCCTGGTGGAAAGTTACGGGTCGGGTTCAGGTAAGTGGGCGATTGAGTGCGGGTTAGGTGAGTTAGTGTTAGGGTGCGGGTTAGGTATGTGTGCGATTGTGTGGACGTGAGAGTTAAGGCGGGTTAGGTGACTTAGGGTTAGGGCGCGGGTCAGGTAAGTGTACGATTGTGTGGACGTGATGGTTAGGGTGGAGTAGGTGAGTTAGGGTTAGGGCACGGGTGAGGTGAGTGTGCGATAGTGACGGACCTTAGGGTTAGGGTTTGGATTAAGGTAAGTGGATAGTTAGTGGTGTGTGTATAGTTTAGTGTAGGGTTAGGTGTAAGAGTTTAGGTGTATGTGTGTGGATTGCTGTTTGTTTTGTGTGCTTGTGTTGTGAGTATGTGTTTTGGAACAGCAAATCTTTTCCCTAGGAAAAAATTCGCTGTTCAGAATGTTCGATGTTTAGTATTTTCGATTGTTAGGATTCGATATTAGAACACTTGACATTTTGAATGTTCAGTGTTCTAATATAGACCTGAAGGATGCTTCATGCTCAACAAATGATTTATAAAAATCAGTGCATACAAAGATTATATATTCCCCGCTCAGAAGGAAGTATGGACATTCTTGAAATTGATTACCTGTATAGATCTGCAATTGTGGGACTGCATACATATCTGCTGACCTCACAAGACCCAGACATAGTGAACGTTTTGAAACATGAGGAGAATAAATCTAAGATGACTTCCCTTCTTAGTCTAGCAGAAGCATGTAGGCATCAAGCAGAAAAGGATATCAAATCAGAAGTAGATAAAAATCAGGCAGCAACTGAATATGCTAAAAAAAAAAAAACAAAAGAAAGAATATAAGTTGAAGGATCATACGAGAAGGAAAGAAATGTGGAAAATGCAGAAATATAGTTGAAAGTATAGAAAATTCCTGGAAGAACCTCATGTTGATCAGGATCAAATGCAGAAATGGTTAATGAGAAGCAAATTCAAACCAAAAGATGAAAAGTTAATACTGGAAGACCAAGATAGTGGGCTACGTACACGTTGGTTTAAAAAGTCTATTGAACATATTGGAGAAACAGGCAAATGTAGGTTTTGTAAAACAGAAATGGAAGTAGTGGCACACCTTCTTGTTGGTTGTGACATACTGATGGCAAAAGAACTGTATACCGAAAGGTATAATAATGTGTCGAGACTGTTGCACTCGGAATTGTGCAAACATTATAATATTGAAGTAGCTGAAAAACACTGGAACCATGAGCCACAAAACATCATAGAAAATGATGGTCTACATCACGATACCCATTAGCAACAATTCAAAAGATATATATGAGAAAACCAGATATAGTGGTCCATGAAAAGAAGACAAAAGAAGCATTCATCATTGAAATCACTACATCCAGTGACTATAGTGTCTTGCATACAGAGAGACACAAAGTCATAAAATACCAGGAGTTGCAGGCAGAAATAAGAGCAATGTGGAAGAAAGATAACCCAGGCAGTTCCAATACTAGCAGGATCTTATAAAAAAGAATTTACAATCATATTTAGATATGCTACCAACAGATGTAACTCCATACTAATTGCAGAAGGAGTCATTATTGGCCACATTGCACGTGCTGCAAAGAGTACTTATGGATGACATCAAAGACTGAAGCAATACTAATTTCATGAACTTTAATCATACTTTAACTTAGAAATGGGGTCCACGCCCATAATGGTATTAAAAACCCAAACGATTTGGTGTAATTAAAAAAACTTGCTATCATCCCATATATTGTCAGGTGGGTTGCAAACTGACTCACTGATAGAACTCATATGGTCACAATAGGGGACTCCACCTCCTCCAGCATACCCATAACCATTGGTGTTCTACAGGGATCAGTTGTGGGATCCCTACTATTCAGAATCTACTTCTCCGAAGTACAGGCCAAAACTAAAGGACTGTGCCTGACAAAGTTTGCTGATGACTGCAAACTGGGAGCAATCGGTGAAACCCCTAGCGAAGTCAATATCCTGCAAGAATGTCTCACACAGACTAATTACAGGTGCCAAAGTCACGGTCTTAAACTTAAAGCAAAACATGCATCATCATCCCCTTCAGAAAGGGTGACATTCCTACAAACTACCACATCAATAGCAATCATAAGCACACAGTCAGTGGTTTGAGATCTGGGAACACAGGTGGACAGCAACCTTATCTTCGATCACCATGACTCCACAGTGGGAAGAAGGGCATTTTATATTGCTTACCTCAAAAGTAAGGGCATTGCCTCCAGAAAAAAAGAGGTTATAGCCCCCCTGTACTCTTCCCTCATCAGGCCAATAATAGAGTACAATGCTCACTTTGGTATGTTCCTTTCCAAACAGCTGCAGCAATTGGAGAGACCACAAAGGTTCCTTACAAAGAAAATTCAGGGTCTTCAAGATCTGTCTTTTGTGGACAGACTGAAATTATTGTTGCTTTACTCTGTGTTGTACAGACTGCTCAAAGGCAACCTCTGCCTTGCATATAGAGCAATCTCTGACCCAGCTTTAATGAAAATGCTGCACATTTGCAAGTCAAATGGCACACAGGTCCCCTCACTCAAAGGACGTTAACCTGGTATGTGACATCAACAGAACTTGCTCGAGAGACAGATTTGTCTCACAGCAGTTGCCCCACCTTTAGAACAAGCTTCCTATTCATGTTAAACAAAGCTGCACTTTGGCCCTATTTAAGCATGATTTAGACTATTGGATGAGTAACTGAAATTCACCCTGGGGGTTCCACCTGTGTCCTTCTTGGACAGGGCAATAAGTGCTGATTTTAGTGTCTGCTTAAACCAGACACCCTTGAGAACACAGATTGAACTTGGCTAGGCCTGTAAGGACCCTGGGGCCATTAGCCTTATAACCACCTATAATCCTATGAAATGGCATCAGAAATACTTGGTGTAAAGATCTACATGTCTTCTGCAACATCAGCTAAACAATTTGAAAGGATGTTAATTTCACAAAGTATACAGCTGCTGTGGAACAGACTCCCCATTGATGTAAAACAAAGTCCATCCCAGTCCATTTTCAAACACAACTTAGATCTATGGATGGGAAACAAAACGTTTACCCCAGGACTGCTCCATATACTATTAATGGACAAAGGCAGCTCTTAAATGCTTTATCCCATGCATGAGTTCCCTGAAATTATCTGTGTTATGATTCCAATTATTCTTATTAAGTGGTAATATATATTTATCGGCCATGGATGCGTAAGGCGCTCCATCTAAACCAAATGGGATAGGTTGCTTTTGAGCACAAAAAGGGAAACTGGCTAAGCTTAAAATGACACACAATGGCAGCTAGCCTAGTACTTACCTATGAACCTATAAGACAAACATGCCAATTCCCCCTAGATCTTCTTAGTCCAAGAGGAAGTCTTGATTTGCAATCAAAGTTTTCAGAATGTATCCTTCATAGAGAATGGCTTAGTATCACTGCAGGAAGACTCCAGATAAGTCTGTCAAAGTGCAACAGTAGGGCATTTTCAGCCTGCTAAGGAATGTAGAAACTAGTTAATGATCACACAACAGATTCAGGAGAAATCAAGTATGTATTTATGAAGAGGACATAGCAATAATCATTACATTCAGTGGTGTGTTAGCTCCAAGCAAAGAATTGGGTTTAGTAGATTCTATAATATTCTGTACAAGGTTAGCGAAAAGAGGCTAAATTGGACCAGGCCAGTTCAAAATGTCGATTTCTAAGAAAGTAAAATTATTTTTGGTGAGCCCATGGATCATCATATGCAGGCCCTCAAGTTCCTTGGTTTATGAAGGTAATGGACTATATCTATCATCTGTGAAGTGTGCTATGCCCAGCAGTTAACAGCTATCCTAGAAGCTTGTTAAATATTTCATTTTTATCCCCTTCTGCTGTACATCTTCTAGATATAATAGGCATCCCCATCTGCCCCCGGATCTACCACCTTCTTCTACAGCCCTCAGATTATCTCTCTTTAATAAGGCTGGATTAGTGCGAACCTAAGTGCATATGGGGCATGCTGTTGACTGCTTCCAAAGGGAGACTCTTTCATTTATGATCTATGACTTTATATTTCCCCTCCTCTTCATGTGCCTATTACATCCAAGGGCTACTTCCCTCTATGGACCACACCTCCCCACAAGAAATGTCTAGATGAACAGTGCCCCCACTGACGATAGCTACACCCATTCATCCCAGCCAGCACCCCAGATGCTTAAGCTACTACTCAAACCCTGGTTACCTAGGGCCATAGTTAGCTTTATCCATCAGTGCCTCAATACTGGCTGCTCGTTCAGTGCTTTTGTCCAACGTGATGTCACTCTCATTTTAATCATTCTAATCTCACTGCTCTTTTTCTTTCTGAGAATAATCAGAACTGTTTCCCCAACATTTGAACTGGCTTATTATGCATTAAGGTTTGAAAGTTGTCACAGGCAGTATATTCCGTTAGTGGAAGAGGCAGGAAGGGATGACTATGAGGATTAAGGAACTTTAAGCAGAATAGAGTGTAGGAAGGAAGAGTAGTTGAGGCTGTGGTAGTATTGACTAGCACCTATGATGGATATGGGATAACCCAGCTACATGAGGCATTGTGTAGGTTGTGGTACTGTGAGGCTGAAGATATAATGGGGGTGGGGTAGAAGAGAAGGCACAGATGATAAACTGAAGATGTTAATTTATGTTGGATATGAAAAAGCATTTTTAGCATTTTTACTGTTTGAGTATGAACCGTGAATAAGGTTGTAGAGTGGCTGGCACAGTATAAAACAAAGAGCCATTTGCAGAGAGGTAGAATAGGTGGGATGAGAGTAGAATGGTCTGGGGTACATGCTGACGCAAACTGCAGAGTGATAGCTGCCCACTTAGGCAGATGTGATGGATTTGTTAATTTACCTCTCCTGGAATTTTATATGTATATTTGTATATACATATTCTATAAATTCCGTGAGGCTAACATTACAATAAACTTTGATTGGAGATCTATCTACAGATTCTAGTTAAGGTCAATCTGTTTACCTTTTGTGAGTGTGTATGTATATTTCTCAACAAATATTGTTGAGCTATATGCTACAGCATGGTTCTTGGTTGGGCATAATCAGCTATACCGCAAGGATGTCCCAGCATAACATTTTAAGCTTTCTTTTTCCCTGGCATTCAGACTAAATGATCACTGATGTAATTTCTCAGTTAGCACCTTTCTCGTAATGCTCAAAGAATGTTTCTCAGTTGCAGGCCAAATTGTTTTCAGCTACAATTAGCAGTGGAAAAATGGAATTGTGAATGGTACTCTTGAAACTGGTCCTACCATCTGGAAGGTGGCATACGTTTATGTACAAGCTTGGCATACCACTCACTTCTGGACATATATTATACAAAAAGAAAGAAGCAAAAAGTATACATTTCCAAAATCAGTGTACTGGGGCAATAGAACTTAAGCCTTTTATTTTTTGTTCCATCATTATGATGTTTTTAGAAAGAAATTGCTTTGCTGTCCACCATATATATAACAGCACAGCATATAGGGGCTAGAAGAAAACTATATAAGCCCAAGTCAGCTTCTAATGCTTTGCATTGCTTTGAAGTAAAACTATCGGCTTATCGAAACTTTCAGTTTTGAGAACCACCAAACACCATCTGCCTTCTTTATCTATTTTGTCCTCCAAAATTTCTCCTTGAAACTGATTCTTGTTTATAATTGCCACCCCAGCACTATTCGTAGTCCCTTCCGCCTTTACAACCTTCCTAATCCATTTCTTGTCCTTCATTGTTTCCCATTGGTCATTAGTCAAATGTGTTTCTTGTAATAGAATAAAACCTGCTTTTGATTTAAAAAACAAATGCAGAAACAGCTTTCTTTTTTTCATGTTCTGGAGTCCTTTAACATTCCAGGAATCTATTATCCACATTCTAAACTATGAATTGATGAATAATGGTATCTATTTTTGTTTTCCACCTTAAATTGACAAATGTTGGTATTACGTGAATTTTTTGGAAGCAAAACAGCCATCCCATCCCTACCCAGTGCCTATCCACTATTCCTCCGACCAGGATGAACATAGGTTTTCACATTGGATAACATTCCCTAGTAGTTAAACTACTAATTCTATTAACTAACAATAAAATAGCATGCAAAAACCTACACCAACTATATCTACGTCTACAAAGTCTAACCCAGACATTCCCTACTAAACACCGCACTCAAGTAACTACAGCTCTGAACATTTCCCTAATATTCATGTAAACTAATTGTACCTGACATGTCAAATAATTCACTTTTAACAAACTTTAAATACAGCAATAATATGTTAGCATTATAATTACTTGTTCCAAAACCTTTTTAACTAACAGTTCACCTAATAAGCACACAGTTATTATACATTTGTTTACAACAAGCCATTATTTAGGTCAGCTATTTATCTTCAAAACATTCCTACAATATTGCATTTAATTTTTATAGATCATTACAGTTAGACATCACCTATATTACACAACTACTACTACTGTTTGCTAATTATACTATATGTATATATATATATATATATTTTTTTCTTTTCTGTTCTCCCCTTCCCCAAACTGAACACAGTTAAAAGATACTTATTTATTCACTTATTTACTCACTAAATAAAACACAGTAAGTTACAAAACAAGCCTGCAAAGGAGAGAAAAAAAAAAAAAAGAAAAAATAACACAAAAATAGACTGCATTACCTGGATTTACCACTAAGCCATAGACTCTTATACAGCAACAGCCAAACCATACATTTTGTCCATACAAGACACATTTTACCTCATTGATCGTTTCTCAGTCATTTTAGCACCAAAAGTCCCAAAAGTTTTGTTTCGATTTACAGCAGCTCTTCTTGCTTCCCAGCAGTTGCAGCAGTCCAGGCAGTTCAATTTTCGAATTTTCGGTCGCGACGGGGAACCAATTGCGAACGGACCTCTCAGCTGTACCACACTCAAAACGGTCCCCTGCTTCCTTTACCTTGTTTCCTGCTTCCTCGTGGGTCAGGAGCACTCGTGAGAAGCCATAAAACTTCATGGAATCTTCGTGTTTCAGCTAGGAAGACGAGATTAAAAGATAAACGGAGAATTACCAGGCCTGCTGAAGAAAGAAGAACACACAAAGGATTTTGAAGCCTCGGATTCTCGTAAATGAAGTTTCATTCACTCTAATGCAGGAAAAGCCAGGATGTACTGTTCAATTTTCAGACGGTGGCAGAGCCTTAAACAGCTTCAAAAAGGTAGGTCTGGCTTCTTTTTTGTATTTACAGTGTATTTAATGCCATCAAGAGTAAAGATTAAACTGTTAGGATATTTCATTTGAAATCTAATGTTTTTGTCAATTAGAAACTTACAGTATGGAGCCAGCATTTGTCTAGACTGTCTTATTTGTGCTGGTAAATCCTGTGTTATAGAAACTTTATAACTTTGCCACATTATAGATCCTCCAGATTTTTTTGTGGTTAGAAGTATTTTATTCACATCCTGGAAGTTTAATATTTTGACATACACAGGTCTTGGTGTATTTGAAGCTTGGGAATTCCTGTAAGCTCTATGTGCTCTTTCTATGACAATTTGCTGAACATCCACAGAGTCCTTAAGTAATGTTTCAAATATTTGTATGATAGAAGTGTTCAGTTCATTATATTGGATTGATTCTGGGATCCCTCTGATGATTATGTTGTTACGTCTTGATCTTGCTTCCAGGTCCAGAATTTTGTTTTGCATCATTTGTATATCAGCCTCTTGTGATTCAGATCTTTTAGTGAGCAATGCTATATTGTCTTCATTTGCTGCTATTCTGGTTTCTGCTTTCTCCATTCTTGTTAGAATCCGATTACATGTCTCACTAAATGTTTGTGTTTGGGATGTTAGGTCTTGTAATGCATCTTGTATAGGCAACAATGCAGACTTAATTTCATCCATCGTAACCTGTTGATCAGATTTCACTGATGCCCTGTTTTGCAGTTTCTTGCTGTCTGAATGTTTTCTGTCTCTTAAATATGGATTCCTTCTCTGGAGACTGTAATGCTGACAGTTTAGTTTTAGTAGTTGTAGTGTCCATATTTTTATCTTCTTTTGACATTTTGAAATGCTGCAGATAGAGATGAGTACCAAGTAAAAGTTTCAGTAATGTGGTAATTCAGTCCTTTGTTTGTTGCTCTGTTCAGAATCAACCAAGCAATCAGTTCCAATCCTGTTGTCACCAAGTATTTTTTTTCAATTTTTTTTCCTCGATAAGATCGCTGACTTCTAGTAGATTATTAATTGCTGTCAATTAGTTGATTAACTCCAAATGTACATCCGCAGAGGTGATTTTTGTTTCTGGTCTTTGGAGAGCTGAAGTACTGCAGGGCTTATAGAATGGCGGCCATCTTTGTCTGCGGAAGTATGGACATTCTTGAAATTGATTACCTGTATAGATCTGCAATTGTGGGACTGCATACATATCTGCTGACCTCACAAGACCCAGACATAGTGAACGTTTTGAAACATGAGGAGAATAAATCTAAGATGACTTCCCTTCTTAGTCTAGCAGAAGCATGTAGCATCAAGCAGAAAAGGATATCAAATCAGAAGTAGATAAAAATCAGGCAGCAACTGAATATGCTAAAAAAAAAAACAAAAGAAAGAATATAAGTTGAAGGATCATACGAGAAGGAAAGAAATGTGGAAAATGCAGAAATATAGTTGAAAGTATAGAAAATTCCTGGAAGAACCTCATGTTGATCAGGATCAAATGCAGAAATGGTTAATGAGAAGCAAATTCAAACCAAAAGATGAAAAGTTAATACTGGAAGACCAAGATAGTGGGCTACGTACACGTTGGTTTACAAAGTCTATTGAACATATTGGAGAAACAGACAAATGTAGGTTTTGTAAAACAGAAATGGAAGTAGTGGCACACCTTCTTGTTGGTTGTGACATACTGATGGCAAAAGAACTGTATACCGAAAGGTATAATAATGTGTCGAGACTGTTGCACTCGGAATTGTGCAAACATTATAATATTGAAGTAGCTGAAAAACATTGGAGCCATGAGCCACAAAACATCATAGAAAATGATGGTCTACATCACGATACCCATTAGCAACAATTCAAAAGATATATATGAGAAAACCAGATATAGTGGTCCATGAAAAGAAGACAAAAGAAGCATTCATCATTGAAATCACTACATCCAGTGACTATAGTGTCTTGCATACAGAGAGACACAAAGTCATAAAATACCAGGAGTTGCAGGCAGAAATAAGAGCAATGTGGAAGAAAGATAACCCAGGCAGTTCCAATACTAGCAGGGTCTTATAAAAAAGAATTTACAATCATATTTAGATATGCTACCAATAGATGTAACTCCATACTAATTGCAGAAGGAGTCATTACTGGCCACATTGCACGTGCTGCAAAGAGTACTTTTGGATGACATCAAAGACTGAAGCAATACTAATTTCATGAACTTTAATCATACTTTAACTTAGAAATGGGGTCCACGCCCATAATGGTATTAAAAACCCAAACGATTTGGAGTAATTAAAAAAACTTGCTATCATCCCATATATTGTCAGGTGGGTTGCAAACTGACTCACTGATAGAACTCATATGGTCACAATAGGGGACACCACCTCCTCCAGCGGACCCATAAACAGTTGTGTTCCACAGGGATCAGTTGTGGGAATCCCTACTATTCAGAATCTACTTCTCCGAAGTACAGGCCAAAACTAAAGGACTGTGCCTGACAAAGTTTGCTGATGACTGCAAACTGGGAGTGATCATTGAAACCCCTAGCAATGTCAACATCCTGCAAGAAGTTCTTACACAGACTAATGACTGGTGCCAAAGTCATGGTCTTAAACTTAATGCAAAAAGATGCATTATCATCCCCTTCAACAAGGGTGATGTTCCTACAAACTACCACATCAATAGCAATACCATAAGCACACAGTCAGTGGTGTGAGATCTGGGCACACAGGTCGACAGCAACCTTAACTTCGATCACCATGTCTCCACAGTGGTAAGAAGGGCATTTTGTATTGCTCATCTCATAAGTAAGGACATTGTCTCCAGAAAAAAAGAGGTTATAACTCCCCTGTACTCTTACCTCATCAGATCAATAATTGAGTACAACGCTCCCTTTGGTATGTTCCTTTCCAACCACCTGCAGCAATTGGAGAGACCACAAAGGTTCCTTACAAAGAAAATTCAGGGTCTTCAAGATCTGTCTTTTGTGGACAGACTGAAATTATTGTTGCTTTACTCTGTGTTGTACAGACTGCTCAAAGGCAACCTCTGCCTTGCATATAGAGCAATCTCTGACCCAGCTTTAATGAAAATGCTGCACATTTGCACGTCAAATGGCACACAGGTCCCTCACTCAAAGGACGTTAACCTGGTATGTGACATCAACAGAACTTGCTCGAGAGACAGATTTGTCTCACAGCGGTTGCCCCACCTTTAGAACAAGCTTCCTATTCATGTTAAACAAAGCTGCACTTTGGCCCTATTTAAGCATGATTTAGACTATTGGATGAGTAACTGGAAATTCACCCTGGGGGTTCCACCTGTGTCCTTCTTGGACAGGGGCAATAAGTGCTGATTTTAGTGTCTGCTTAAACCAGACACCCTTGAGAACACAGATTGAACTTGGCTAGGCCTGTAAGGACCCTGGGGCCATTAGCCTTATAACCACCTATAATCCTATGAAATGGCATCAGAAATACTTGGTGTAAGGATCTACATGTCTTCTGCAACATCAGCTAAACAATTTGAAAGGATGTTAATTTCACAAAGTATACAGCTGCTGTAGAACAGACTCCCCATTGATGTAAAACAAAGTCCATCCCAGTCCATTTTCAAACACAACTTAGATCTATGGATGGGAAACAAAACGTTTACCCCAGGACTGCTCCATATACTATTAATGGACAAAGGCAGCTCTTAAATGCTTTATCCCATGCATGAGTTCCCTGAAATTATCTGTGTTATGATTCCAATTATTCTTATTAAGTGGTAATATATATTTATCGGCCATGGGATGCGTAAGGCCCATCTGTAACCAAATGGGATAGGTTGCTTTTGAGCACAAAAAGGGAAACTGGTTAAGCTTAAAATGACACACAATGGCAGCTAGCCTAGTACTTACCTATGAACCTATAAGACAAACATGCCAATTCCCCCTAGATCTTCTTAGTCCAAGAGGAAGTCTTGATTTGCAATCAAAGTTTTCAGAATGTATCCTTCATAGAGAATGGCTTAGTATCACTGCAGGAAGACTCCAGATAAGTCTGTCAAAGTGCAACAGTAGGGCATTTTCAGCCTGCTAAGGAATGTAGAAACTAGTTAATGATCACACAACAGATTCAGGAGAAATCAAGTATGTATTTATGAAGAGGACATAGCAATAATCATTACATTCAGTGGTGTGTTAGCTCCAAGCAAAGAATTGGGTTTAGTAGATTCTATAATATTCTATACAAGGTTAGCGAAAAGAGGCCAAATTGGACCAGGCCAGTTCAAAATGTCGATTTCTAAGAAAGTAAAATTATTTTTGGTGAGCCCATGGATCATCATATGCAGGCCCTCAAGTTCCTTGGTTTATGAAGGTAATGGACTATATCTATCATCTGTGAAGTGTGCTATGCCCAGCAGTTAACAGCTATCCTAGAAGCTTGTTAAATATTTCATTTTTATCCCCTTCTGCTGTACATCTTCTAGATATACCAGTATCCCCATCTGCCCCCGGATCTACCACCTTCTTCTACAGCCCTCAGATTATCTCTCTTTAATAAGGCTGGGATTAGTGCGGAACCTAAGTGCATATGGGGGGGGGGGCATGCTGTTGACTGCTTCCAAAGGGAGACTCTTTCATTTATGATCTATGACTTTATATTTCCCCTCCTCTTCATGTGCCTATTACATCCAAGGGCTACTTCCCTCTATGGACCACACCTCCCCACAAGAAATGTCTAGATGAACAGTGCCCCCACTGACGATAGCTACACCCATTCATCCCAGCCAGCACCCCAGATGCTTAAGCTACTACTCAAACCCTGGTTACCTAGGCCATAGTTAGCTTTATCCATCAGTGCCTCAATACTGGCTGCTCGTTCAGTGCTTTTGTCCAACGTGATGTCACTCTCATTTTAATCATTCTAATCTCACTGCACTTTTTCTTTCTGAGAATAATCAGAACTGTTTCCCCAACATTTGAACTGGCTTATTATGCATTAAGGTTTGAAAGTTGTCACAGGCAGTATATTCCGTTAGTGGAAGAGGTGCAGGAAGGGATGACTATGAGGATTAAGGAACTTTAAGCAGAATAGGAGTGTAGGAAGGAAGAGTAGTTGAGGCTGTGGTAGTATTGACTAGCACCTATGATGGATATGGGATAACCCTTGGCTACATGAGGCATTGTGTGTAGGTTGTGGTACTGTGAGGCTGAAGATATGATGGGGGGTGGGGGTAGAAGAGAAGGCACAGATGATAAACTGAAGATGTTAATTTTATGTTGGATATGAAAAAGCATTTTTAGCATTTCTTTTTTTTTTTTTTACTGTTTGAGTATGAACCGGTGAATAAGGTTGTAGAGTGGCTGGCACAGTATAAAAACAAAGAGCCATTTGCAGAGAGGTAGAATAGGTGGGATGAGAGAATGGTCTGGGGGGTACATGCTGACGGGCAAACTGCAGAGTGATAGCTGCCCACTTAGGCAGATGTGATGGATTTGTTAATTCTACCTCTCCTGGAATTTTATATGTATATTTGTATATACATATTCTATAAATTCCGTAGGCTAACATTACAATAAACTTTGATTGAGATCTATCTACAGATTCTAGTTAAGGTCAATCTGTTTACCTTTTTGTGAGTGTGTATGTATATTTTCAACAAATATTGCTGAGCTATATGCTACAGCATGGTTCTGGTTGGGCATAATCAGCTATACCGCAAGGATGTCCCAGCATAACATTTTAAGCTTTCTTTTTTCCCTGGCATTCAGACTAAATGATCACTGATGTAATTTCTCAGTTAGCACCCTTTCGTAATGCTCAAAGAATGTTTCTCAGTTGCAGGCCAAATTGTTTAGCACAATTAGCAGTGGAAAATGGAATTGTGAATGGTACTCTTGAAACTGGTCCTACCATCTGGAAGGTGGTATACGTTTATGTACAAGCTGGCATACCACTCACTTCTGGACATATATTATACAAAAAGAAAGAAGCAAAAGTATACATTTCCAAAATCAGTGTACTGGGGCAATAGAACTTAAGCCTTTATTTTTTTGTTCCATCATTATGATGTTTTTAGAAAGAAATTGTTTGCTGTCCACCATATATAACAGCACAGCATATAAATAGAAGAAAACTATATAAGCCCAAGTCAGCTTCTAATGCTTTGCATTGCTTTGAAGTATACTGTTACATGTTCCCTTTTTTAAGTGAAAACCTATCTTGCTCTTGCAGAACAGATTTGCAGTTGTAAAGCCCCAGGCCATCATGTTGAAGAACTGTCATTTATGTAAGTAATGGGGAATATTGCCTATCTGAGAGCGCTAGGGTTACTAGCAGTCACCTGCACAGTGCACGTCTCCAAAGCATGTTAATGGCTTGCAGATGTCTGTAATAATCTGTGAGGAAAGCTTTCTGTGCACTCCCAGAAGTAGATTTATGATTTTCGAGATTATGCAGCATTTAGAAAATGGCCCCAACATTATTTATATCCATTTTCCTGAATGGTTTGCTTACTTACTTCTCTTTTCTTCTCTAACTCATAGTGGATTCTGCCTTTTTAATTCATAGGTAGTCACCGCCAACTACGAGACATAAGTCGAACACAGAAAAGTGTTTCTTTTCTTGCAAGTATAACTGGCAAAATGTGCTTGTCCAATAAAGGCTATGCTTTTAGATAAAACCCCCAGACCCATTTGAACTTATCATTTTTAAAAAAAATGAAAAGTATAACAAAACTGATACCCTTAAAATATTTCATTTTAATTTTCAGCATGCAAACCTTTTTCTATGGAAAAAAAGTTATAAAACGTATACATTTTTTAAATCTTTTTTGCATTTCTCTTTTTCAAATATTTATGTGTAACAAATTACTGAAGACCAGAAAAGCAGAAAGGGTGGCTGATTTTATATTAAGACATTGGGCCAGATTCCAAATGAAATTTGTGGACAGTGCAGCATTCCAAAGGAAGACTTTAGCATCTGAATAGTGGATGTGATTCAATAACGTATGCCGAAGCAAACCTTAGGAATGATCTGTCCAGTGTTGGAAAATTAGGGAATCTGCACACACCCACCAGATTCCAAAACACCCAATGCAGCTTAAATGTGACAAAGTACTTTGACTACAATGTTCCAAAAACATTCAGCGAAGGCTAGATTTATTACCACGAGATAAAGCTCTTTGCTGCAGAATCCTGTGGAATCCTCATCATTAGCAGACAAAAAAGGTATGTAATGCATTACAGTAGTCTGAGATACTGATAGCCATAAAGAAAGATCTCTCTATACATCCTTGAAGGCATCCATCTAGCCATCAAGCCAGACTTCATCTGAGCCAGCTCTCTGAATAAAATAATCAACAGGAACTGATTAGACAGACAGCAGGTGCAGGCTGTGTTGTGTGTAACATGTGTGGTCCTCATATGTATGCACATACTTTATGAGGTAACCCCATACCTGTTGAAATCAAAGTATGCCTAAGCCTAGGTATACTGGCATCAGGGACATTTCAATGCATATGGGAGATGCAGTAGGAGTGTAACAGACAGCTTCCATTTGAATCCTCTCTCAATTCCTGGCAGCAATGTGCATCAATATGGAAGAGTACATCTACTTTTCAGCCACAAGCATAGAGTGCAGGAATGCCATGCACCATTTCTACAGTATTGCAAACTTCCCCCATTTACTCAGTATAATATACTAGAACTGCATTCTTATCAAATCCTCTGCAATACCTGAACAGAAATTTACATAAACAGAAAGGGTTGGCCATTGCTTAATTGCCAAGTGGTGGGAACAACAGATGGCATCATAACAAACATAATGGAGACAGACCCTGTGAGTGTATTTAATGCTGCTATAAGGTGAGAAAGTATTATAAGGGCTGCCTTTCAAAATGGTGAAATATCTGAGAGAGTACTATTTGGTAAGTACAGAAGCCAAACCTGTAAAGGGTATGCATGATGACAACGTGCTTGTCATCTCATTCCCACCAGCAGATGATAGTGGTTATCCACTAGAGCCATAGCTAATGGCGCCATATTCAGCCCCATCCAACAATGCAGAGGATGCATATAATAGATCACACACTGTAACAAGAAACATTATCAAGTGTGTGTGTGTGTGTGTGTGTGTGTGTGTGTGTCACACTGAAATCCAGATTCAGATTCTGGATACATTTGGGATGCACTGCAATACACCCCTACAAAGGCAGCACAGATGATAACTGTGTGTGCCATGCTACACAACATCAAAACATCACAGTACTAGCTGTAGGTATGGGTGAGCTACCTGAAGAACCCCAGATGTCTGAAAATGACATTTCACAGCTGTCAGAGAAGGATCAAATGACACAGGAGGGAATGGAAATCAGTGTTGGCTACCAAGGATGTGGACTCAAGTCCTAGCTCAGGCAGCATGGTAGTGTTTGACATGTGACTTTTTTTTTCATGACCTGCCACAGGTACATAAGTACACAGAGGAAACATTAATATTCATGTGTTCCCCACAAAAAGCAGCACAGTTTACAACTAATATAAATGATCTATTAGTTGCACACAGTGAATACCATACATAACCTAATCTTAATGTAAAAGTAATGTCTTTCGGCTTTTCTCGGTTAGGGGTCGCCACAGTGAAACTCCAGCCCACTAATGATTGGTAGTGGATTTGTATGGTGCCAAGTTGCCAGCCCGATGCCCAACCTTCAAGGAAGGCACACCCATTCACGCTCGCATCAAACTGCATATCTTTTAATGTCACTCGATCGCAGGGAGGGCATGCAGACTCCACACAGAAGGTGCTCCAGCTGAGAATCAAATGGGATGACCTCTTGCTGTGAGGTGACAATGCTAACCGCTGGACCACTGCGGCCCTTCACATAATCTAATCTTAATGTATACCAGTATAAACACAAAGAGGAAGCAGCAGTACAGGAAGACTGTCTGCAAGGTACATCACCACAGAGGCACATGTGTGGGATGCAGCAGGTGTTAACAACTGTATTACTCACTGGACAGTTAGGGTATCATCATACAGATAAATACCACAGAACATTACAGATCCAATAGGCATAATCACAAGAAAGCAAGGTCCATGACATGTATGGAAATGCACTGACATACACATACATCAAACACTGGCTGTACAATAACAGTGCTGCTTCATCTACACATGATACCACTTAAATGTAGGTCATTTCCATGTAATATATGTGCAGACAGGAAGAGCATCAATGACACTGACCACACAACATATCTGCAACATACATCAATGTTGCTGATACAGCAGCAAATGAATATGTACATATGTATGCAGATTCAGTCAGACATGGGAAGGCACCCACGGGATATACAAGTAAGTGTAGCAATTAAAATGGAAACAGATACATGTGTTAGTCATGTGCAGGATCTTATTAAAATTCTATAAATGACACAGGTAGGGATACAGAGGCATAGTTGTGCATGTAAGAATGACAGACAGCAAGGAAAACTGTAATGAAAACATCATTTATATTTGTTCCCTAGCAAAGATGTGAACATGAAAGCATGACATCATATGCTGTATTACTGTTGTATGTATATCATCACTGACATATGCCAATGGCAGTCAGGTAATACTTATCAACAATTGAATCTATTCTCAAAATTTAGAATAGATATCAGAAAATCTCATGTAATCAGAAATGTCAATAGCCACAGATAACCACAGACACTTTACTGTGTCAGTGGTCAGCACAGTGTTCATCATTGTTACATGGTCAGAATGACACAACAAGACATGTATCAGATCAACTGTCAGTGTTACAGTAACGCAGTCTAGAGCACCCATGAGGACAGCTCATAACACTTTCCTGTCTGCTGCACCATGTCAGGAAACACTTGGCCACAGTGAAATGACTATCAGCAAATGTGTGTGCACACTGCAGCAGAGACATTGACATCTGATGGTCAAGTGTGGGTCTAATGAGAGGGAGTCAGCATCTCCCCACTGGAGGTAGTCTACTTAGTACAGTTAGAGCACTGGTTTAACACCGCTTCAACGAGACACTCAGTGGAGCTTTCAATACACAACACAATGTCATGCTGTATAGCCAATGCAGCAATTATCTCACCATGTCTGCACTCCTGACGTTTATGAGCTAGTGTGATACACAATCTGTTGCATGGGCAAGTACATGAAGATCAGCTCCATGAAGTCACTGGGAAGATTCATTCACCTGTAATAGAAGGTGAACACCCTCTGACACACATCCATACACAGCAACAATACTCCCACATGAAATGCAACAGGCAGTACTTATCAGCTGTGGAGAAGATTCACCTTGATCACCTGAATTTGCATGGGACATTGGCTCATACACATCATCATGCCCAGCAGCTGCTGTCAACATGCCATCAGAATGTAGAAACAGTAGCAAACCATGCAGTAGGCTAAATAAACTAAATTCATTGTGTTACAATTAGCTCTTGCTCTAAAAAACATCTTTTTATGCTACTGTTTCTTCATTGGGATGACAACACGCAGGCTACGAGACAGGATGAGGGAGCATCGATATGATATCTTCAGAAGAGCTGAGACTAATGCTCTATCTAAGCACATCATGTTACTAGGTGCTCAGCACAATTTTAAGTTTATGGCTGTTGAAACAGTCACTGTGGGTATGGGGGGCACTTAGAATTAAGGTAGAAAGCAAATTGAACTGGATTATTAGAATGAAAGCTAACATGGGGAAGGGCCTCAATGATAAATTTTCTATTAAACAAGTTTTAATGAATAGACTCTTAGCTAGATAGATATTAGTTAGGTTCAGTATTTTTATAAGGATACTTCTATGAATGAAATGTTCTATATGTTTTTATGAATGAAATGTTCTTATGTTTACATAATGAGTTCTGAGTTGCATTTTTTTTTGTGGCTTTAAAGGCTCTAGTTAATTCTTAATTGTTTTACAAGCTAATTGGCTGTTTTGCTTTTAAAACTACTGCAGTTTGGATCTTTATTTGTCTGATGAAGCAGCTGTTGCTGCGAAAGCGCTCGCTGTTTGTTCTACTGTTTGTTCTGGGATTCAATTTTTGAATTTTAATGCTATGTTCCGCTGCCTCCTTTGACTGTGATATTGTATAGCACAAACTAACATGATTTGTAGAGACTTACAAGACAAATGGTGAATATGTTGCTCAGATGTCTCTGAGTATGGAAAAAAGCATAATGAATATCATACATCACAGTTGTTCTCAGATATGTTGTATCCTATAAACATGGTGGTTATCCATACCCGGTCAGTCTATAGATGTATCTCCATGGGCCACATCTTGCAATGATATATCTGTAGTTTACAATGGCATAAGCAAATCAACATGTCAGCATAAACAACTGACAGGACATGTGGCAGAGAAGCAGAAAGCTATGGATCACAGTAATAGTATATGGTGACACTTGTGTGACATGAGTTGCTGCTGTGCAGATGTTAACAACTATAGTACAAACTAACATGATATGGAGACACTTACATGCCAAATGGTGAACATGTTGTCCCAATGCCAAGAGTATGGAAGAAAAGCATCATGAATGCCATACATCACATCATCATCATCATCATCATCATCATCATCACTCAGTGACTATCTTCCTTCACAGATCAGAGCCTGCCATCACAACATCTGACCTTGATTCTGCAGGAGCTGTGCCTCAAAGCCCTAAATCTACAAGTTAACTGAGAATTTTGACATTGTTTAATAGCCTGTTGTCACTACATCTGACTTTGAAACTGCAACAGCTCTGCCACAAGGCCCTATACCTACAAGTTTACTAAGAATTTTGCCTTTGTTTAATAGCTTGCAGTCACTACATCTGACTTTGATACTGCAAGATATCTGCCACAAGGCTACACAAATAGAAGTTTACTGAGGATTTTGTCATTGTTTAATGTAAGCATATTTATCATTAAGAACCCTGCTGCATATTAACTTTAATCAGTAAAATATATGCCTGCTCTTTGATAGAAAGTCTTTGTGAAAATAGTCTGTGCACTCTATGGATCCCTTACTAAGTTTGCCACTGTCGCCTTTTTTGACCAGTAAACTATATGCCCGTTATTTAATCTCAGGAAATGACACACAATCTGTTCTACTTGTATCTCTTTGTTAATTGTTTTACTCTGGCTATAAACTGATTATTTTCCGTTATAAATCAACTGCTCTCCCCTACCCTAACCCCAATTCCCACACACCCCATCTTACTCCAATATTATACTTCTTACATACAAATTTCACTTGTGACTTTTATTCCAAAACCCTCCCCAAATGATCTTCCTACTTCTATACATACACCTCTGTTTATTGTTTCCTACTTCCTTATTCTATTTAATGTTTAGCCAACTTTCCAGCTATCTTTCTCCCTCCCATACTGCTTTGCACTATATTCATTTATAATCACATCCACCCTATTAGTACCAGTCTATTACACATTGTATCTTTTTCTTTTCCCAAATAAACCTTAATTTATTCTTATTTTGACTAGATCACTATACTCTAGCCTTTAGTACCCTCTATTCCTTACATTCCAGTGAAGATACCAGAAGAACCTACCTCTTTTCTCTTATAGAAAATAATTATCTCCTTACCTATCCTCTTCCGGCTTTCAAAATACATCATCACTGAATCTCCTACTGTCCTGTAACTTCTTGTTTCCTCCTTCACTGTGTCTTCCCCACTACCTGATATCCATAAAATACAGATCCTTGTACTTAATTATGCTACTCTTCAGCTTATTCTCTATTCTTCTCCTCATACTGTGCCATCTTTCATCCTACCATGACTCAATAACATCTCACACAATTTCTCCTACTCTCTCCAAACCAACTATCCATACTTCCTCTTTACACTCTCAACACATTGCACCGAACCTATTTAATAATGCTCCTTACCATTATTCCAAATATAAGCTGACTAACTGCACTTCAACCCAAACCAAAACAAAATTAAGTGCAAGAATCTTTTCCAAAAACTAAAATTCCCCAATATACTAAGATCCTAATAGGAGGAGATATACATCCTAATCCCAGCCCCCCTTATTTATTTATTTATTTATTTATTTATTTATTTATTTTACATTTGTTGACCAGAATTGTCCAACTGAGCTGAAGAGCCCTTTTTTAGCGGAGGTCCTGGGAGAAAAGCTCCAACATATTATACAATTTCCATTATGAATTAACATTAAACAGCAATGTTACAGGGTTATTACAAGGCCTAAGTAGCAATACAAGGTTATACATTGTCAATAATCATTAGTATAGCAAAATTATTTCAAGATTTATAAAAAGAAATATGCCATTAAGATGAATATAGTTTTTGGGGTAAATGGTTACAAAAAACAGTTTTATCATAATGTAGTTGCATGAAGGCAAGACAATTACAATAGAATGTTTCTCTGAGGCAATTTGCTTAATAGATTTTAGAAGACGGTAGAAAGAGTAGTCAAGGAAGATTAGAGAGAGCTAGTGAGAAGAGTGAGTTAAGGGCAGAAAGTAGATTAAGGTATGAGAAGTAGGGGATGTTAAGGAGGAAGACTGCAGCGTCAGGACCAGTGACTTTTAAAGTGCTCTTTGGTGGCTGTCTTAAAATTTTTAGGATGTGTAAGGGTCGTGATTTCTAGTGGGAGTCTATTCCAGGCAAAAGTGGGGTGATAGCTGTACATCACAGGAACACTTCAACCAGTATAATAACTACAAACAAAACCAAACTACTGGTAATGGCACGAGGAACAAAACAATACCCAAATTTCTTTAGAGTATACTTTATTTTCACCGCTTTCATCTTACGACTTCAGAACTAAAAACAGTACTTAAAAACTTCCATACTTGTATATACATACTCATTAACACTTCATGACATCACACCATTAACCAATTTCAATTTAAAGTGCCACAGTAAAATTTAAAATCTCTTTTCTCTCTGAGCTTCTGATGAATATGTGCTACTACCCAGTTGGACTTTCCCGGTAATCAAATGCCAATAAACAAATAAATAAATAAATAAATAACTCATCATCAACCACCTTTTTCCCATTTTGTACATGGGGTTGGTGTCATGTCAACTGTCACGATCTTTCTCTATTCATTGCCACTCTCCTACTTTCTTTGACACTCATGCTTGACTGTGACATGTCTTCCGTCACTCAATCCATCCACCTCTTTAATGGATGCCCTCATTTTATCTTGCCTTCCTCTTGTCTTCCCAAATCTTCTTCCCCAGATTGTCTTCTGCTTTTTTGTATATGTGTCCAAACCCCCATAATCTGTTCTCTTTTCCTTTTCTGCAGTTGAAGTTATTTTGGATTCAGGCCTGATGTCCTCATTTCTTCATCTGTCCTACTGTGAGCATCTTACAACCCATCTTAGGCACTTCATTTCCATCAGTTCTAGATTCTTAACTGCTCAGATTTCTGTATCATCTAGTAGTACTGGTTGCACCATTGTTTTGTACATATTACTTTTCGGTTTCTTTGTCATTCTTATGTTATACCCTTCCCCTAACATGTAGTTGGCTGCACCTCCTCTGATGCTATCTTTGACCTCTTTACTCAGTTCCCTTCTCCTAAACCACTCCTCTCAGATACTTGAAGCTGTTAGCCTGTTCAACTATTTTTCCTTTTATCTCAATTCTCAGCTCCTTCTGATTTCCCCCATTTGCTGGCATTAGAACTCTCTTATCCGCACTCACTTTCATCCCACATGCCATCAGTTTTGCATTCGATTACACTATCCTTTGCAGACGTTCTTGCTCAAAGCTGGCCTGTAATGTCACATTGTCTACAGAGAACACCTTTGTTGATCTGTCTCCTCTGACCTCTGCTAATGTAATACGTCATCAGTATGAACAGCAGTGAGTGCAGAGATGAAGCCTGGTGCATGCCCACTGCCACTGGGAATCCCTCTGTGATACTGAACATTGTTTGTACTTGTGTCATTGGGTCCTTGTACATAGCATGCACTAATTCTATCATTGTTTCTAGGACTTTGAACCACTGCAGGACTATTGAAATCTGCTATCTTGGGACCTTAAAAAGACAGCTAGAAGCTCAATGTTCCGGAAATGTAATAACAATGAAGTAGAGCAGCAAAATATCATAGCAAAGCTTTCAAGTTAACAAGCTCTTTATGAATACATCATAAAAGATCTCTCCATTTTAAATATAATACCAGGCAATCACATACATAATTAATTACATGACAAACAAGTTGGTAATTTATTAAATTATTCTATGAGACCATGCACTTACACAAATATGTAAATATTATTAAAAATGCATACATACATATAAAATCAATGCCAGCCCAGAATTAATAAACATAAAAAACACACAGTACAATATATTCAGACATGGTGGTTTATCTGCTGTAAAATAATTGATCCCTGCCACAACTGTGTGTGCATTGTAATGAAATTAATCCTGATGTTAACTCAAAAGCTTTGCTACAATATTTTGCTGCTTTACTTCTTTGTTATTAAATTTACTGAATGTTGAACTTCTAGCTGTTTTTTATAGGGGTTTTATTTTGCTCTTGAAGCTCTTTAGCTACCAGAAGGGGCTTTCTTGGGACCTTGTCATATGTTTTCTACAAGTCTAGAAATGCCCAATTGGACTCTTTTTCTCACGTCTAGCTTCTTCTCAACTATTTGTCTCACTGCAAATATTGGGTCAGTTGTGCTGCATCTAAATCTGAGCTGCTCATCTCCCATCTTACTTTCTACTACTCTAAGTATTCATTTGCTAATCACCCTTTCCAGAATTTTAATTCAGTGGGATAGGGGTTTGATACCTCTGTACTGCCCACAGTTGTGAATGTCCCCTTTGTTCTTGAACACTGGCACTAGTATACTTATTCACCAGTCATCTGGGATATGCCTTTATCTCCACAATGTTATGATCACCCACAGCAGTCAGTTCGCCCATATCTCACCCAACATCTTTATCATATCTACTATGATGTCAGTACAGCTTCTGTGGGGCTTGCTTCATTCAGACATGGCTGGAAGTACTCCTTCCATCTGCCTTTGATGTCCTGTGGACTGGTGAGCAGGTTGTTTCTGGCATCGCATATGAAATGTATCTGACTATCTTCTTTATGCTTCTTTCTTTGACTTGCAACCTGATACAGTTTCTTTGTGCCATCTGCTAAGTCACTTTCCAGAAGGTAGAAGTGTACCTGTGATACCTTGTTCTTTGCTACTACAACTCCTCTCTTAACCTCTTTGTTAGCCAGCCTGTATTCCTTCCTTGCCTGGCCCATCTTTTCTATCTCCCCTTTTTCCTGCACTCCTTCTTTCTTTTGATGACTTCCTGGACTTCTGCATTCCACCTCCAGCTTTCCTTATGTACCTTATTTCCATACTTGGCTCAGGCACATATCTGGTCTCTAGTCCTCTCACATGCTGTTTTGAGGTGCTGTTATTTTTCTTCAACTCCTCTTATTTCCTCTTCTTTTTGAGGTGCCGGAACCCTGAGTAATGCCTTGAACTGTTGTGTTTTCTCTTCAGTCAATTTTCAGGACTTATATAGCCTGGTCTCTGTTGGCCTTAAAGCCTTCTCTGACCACTGATTGTGGCAACCAGTTTTCAAGCTGTATGCCAACTGATTCATTGAGGATGACTTTGCAATTGCTGATTCTAGCTGAGTATCCTTTCCTTTATAACAGGAACTCTACCTGAGTTTCATGTTGGCCACTCTTATATCAGCTCTTGTGATTGTCTGTCTTTCTGAGCCATGTCTTGGCTAATATCAAGCAATTTCACAGATATAAGTCTAGAATGATCTCTCCTTCTTTATTCCTGTTGCCCTACCATATGGCCCCAGGCAGTCCTCATATCTTGTTCTATCTGTCCCAATATGTGCATTCAAGTCCCTACTTTATCAGTACCAGTTCCTACTGCCCATCATTACATTAAAGTCTGATTGCCATGAGTCTGTTACTAATTCTGACACTCACTTTTTCCTGAAGTCTCCCCTTCACCACAGTTCTCACAGTATTTCTAGTCCTTCTGAATAGTACACTCACGGCCCTTCCATCTTGTCTCCTAAATACATAGGATACCCAACCTCCTTCTTACTATTATGTCATCCCCCCAAAGTTGCATCATGTCAATGAACCTACATTGTGTGTAGCAATTCTTTGCAGGTTGACTTGTTTTATGTCCAGCTTTCACTTAACATCTGAAGTAACTCAACCCAAGCTGGGCAACCGGACACGTATTGTATTATGGGCACATACTGGCCAATTGGGTGCATACATCCCTCCCACTGTTAGCATATATGTCAGGTCATCAACCCACGCTATTACTGCCAAATACCATTGCCTCTCTGGCAACATTAGTAAATATGACTGACTCATCTAGAGCCATATTTTACACTGTCAAGAGGCTATCAAGGTGTGCAGGACACTCCTATCATGAGGATATTGCACACCACAGTAGATGCCCAAAGTGGTTGATTTGTATGACTCCTCCCCCTACAGGGCATTGATTTGCATGACTCCTCCCCCTATAAGGCACCATCTGGAGAATGTGCTGCTGCACAATTCCATTCTTGAATACTCAGCCTGCTTTTGGGAGGTGAAAGAAACCCCACAGAGACACAAGAAAAACAAGCAAACTCAACACAGTTATTGACTACAGGTCAGGCTTGAACAATGTGCATGGGAAGTGAAGTCCTTAACCATTATGGTAACTAGCTATACTCAGTTGTTCTCAAATTTGCTGTACTATATAAATAACGTAGCCAAACACACCTGATCTGTGTGTCAGTGCATCTGTATGGGTAATGTCTTGTGATTATGTATCTATAATTTACATTGGCATAAACAAATGAACAAATGATCATAATCCACTCTCATGACAGGCGACTGTGGCCCAGAAGGCTGTGGATGACAATAATAGTGTTTTGAGACAATTATGTGACATGGATTGCTGCTGAACAAATGTTTATGGACCTATGCAATTGAAAAGACAAACATCACCAATGTTGTTTGAAATCTTAGCTATGTAATGCATTGTTAACACGTACATTGAGAATTCACATCCAGAGTGTTACCATGTTCCCAAAGCAATAGTGCTGCTAAAAAAAATAATATGGCAATACATTAATAAACATTTTCTATTAAAGACTAAGGTAGTGTATATGCTGCAGTGGGTTTAAAAGTTTAAGTTATGTGTATGTTCTGGAACATCAGCTTCACTACCTCCGCCAGATATAGGAAGATCTTGACTGGTGGTATGATGTGATGCCAAGAACACTGTGAATTTGTCTGGGGGAGTTAATGGTGACCCACCTCCAATGGCATTCCTTGACCTCTCACAGTGGCATATTTAGTTAGCTGCACAAAGGATCATGACAGAGCATCATCAACAACAGATCCCACAAGATCAATTGTAACCAACTACATCATTGAGCATGTTCATCAGTTCAGTCTAAACATCACTCTTCTGCACAGTATTTTCCATCTACCCATGGAGGCTTTGGCCATGCTGGTACAGAATCTCAATTATAATTTAATTCTCAAGCTGAAAAAAATGCCCCCCCCCAGTTTGGTTTTCCATCTGGAAGACATCGTTATATGAGCATGTTATACATTTTACAGAGGCTCACAACTGACATAATGATGTTACACATATTTGTCACTTTACTTGATCTGCTCCTCTTACCAATGTGAGTTATGCAAAATAATCCTTTCTCATGTATATTACTGTTATGTATTAAAGAACATAATGGGTATGAAAACAACATCTAAATTTATAAGACATGTCACACCATTAGCACATGTAACAATCCATCACATTATCTATATAGGTCATACGTGAGATTTGAACTAATTACAGAGCATATTACAACAACTAAAGGACAACCACATGACTGTTGTATAATGCACTCATTCATTTACATATCAACATTGTAAATAGAAAACAGTCAAATCATCCTGACATTGTCTGTATTAGATTGAATGTACTCACCACTACTGCTATATTACTAAGCACCAGACTGTCTGTGTAACCTATGCAGTAAACATACAACTTAGGCAATTCCTTGAACTTCATCGTTCTCTATAAGCATAACACAGACAATACAGGCTAATCACAATGAACTATGGGTATCTTTTCGTTCTGGCTGTATCTACAGCACATACATTAGTAAGCATAAGAGAGTATCATAAACTATTAAAATACCACTTACAGAAACCCTTGGAATGCATTGTTCTCCTTTGGAATACCAAACACAGTCAAGGTGATCCACAATTTACTACTGATGCATCCACTTTTCATAGTGTCTGTTTGCTTTTAAACCTCTGCTCATCCACATACATATTGTTAGTTCTGCTGCCACCTTTTACATTACCACCACTTGGTATTGCAGTCATGTTTGTCTTAAAAAGGCCTGTCAGCATGTATAATTTGAATGATAAACATTTAATATAACACAGGTATGTAACGGCAGTAGTAGTGTATTCTCCCACACCAATGCTATCAGCTCACAGGTTACATTTGAAGCTAGTTGTAAGTCAGATATACCTTACAGTGAGTTCATTGTACCACTTAGACCATATATAATTAATGAGCTTCATTAACATTCATTGTTTTGGAATCTAATTTACGCATGTCAATATGACTTCTAAAAAATGAGCTCATTAACCAATAGCTCAGAGTAACAGGAAAGCACTCTGTGCAACAATCCAACATGAATCAGTAAATGGAACTATCTGTGACATCTGATCCACACACAAAACACTCCTACAAATTTTCCAAAGCAACAACAAAAGCTGGGAACACACTCTAGTCCCACTATATTTCCAAAACCTGGAACACAATCCTCCAACATATTCTAAACATTACAAACCAACCAAATTAAAAAAGAAACAGCTAAAAGACCACCTCTATAGCAAGTTGACCTAATCCTGCACTAGCCCAGGCTAATGGCACCCAGTCTTCCCTGCATGTTTTCCTTATGGGAACATTCACCATCAGAGAACCACTACCATTACACCGTGCTACTCTCACACTTCCAATCTTCTCTGCTCCCCTCTCTCAGTTACACTAACAGAACTAACATAGCTAAACCTGTATTCCCACTTCATATCTTCTATGTCTCCCCTCTATCATTTACACTAATGAACTAAATCTATTAGCACTATCTAACACCCACAAAACTATCTATCTATCTAGATTTCATTTGTAGAAAATACAAGATGATCCCACTCTGTTGTGAGAATCTAACTACCTACAAAACACTTGCTATGTAAAAAAAAAAAAAATATATATATATATATATATATATATATATATATATATATATATATATATATATATAAATGTGTGTGTGTGTGTGTGTGTGTGTGTGTGTGTGTGTGTGTGTGTATATATATATATATATATATATATTTATATATATATATATATATATATATATATATATACATATATCTATATATATATATATATATATATATATATATATATATATATATATATACAAACTGTGCTTATGACATTATGTCAGCAAATATTTTTATTTGTTCTAGTGTTACATTCTATGTAAATGTATTTTTACATGTACTTGTGATATGAATGTCTATGTATATGCTATATATACCTTTGGAGTGTTTCTCCCCAGGCCTCCACTGAAAACAGGCTTGTACCCAGATGGACTATCCCGGTAAACAAATGTAAAATAAATAAAATAAAAATAAAAATAAATAAATAAATCTTCCTAATGCCCTCTAATAATCTGACACCATCTTATATGCACCAATTTTAAAATGTGATGTAGAAACATTTACTGGTCATACAATTACTAACTGCAAACTGAGTGGGACCTCAGTTAGCATTTATCTTAAGGAATTGTTTGACAAGCTTCTACCTTCAAGAGTGAAGATGTCAACCAAGAGGAGGTTTTAGTGTGTATGGATGCCAAACTGGATCAAGGAGAGACCACTCAGGTGTTTGCTGTCTATGCTCGACATGAGCAGAATATGCAAGCATGCCCAAGGAGCATTGCAATAATAGAAATTTGGAACCTGATTGTGAGGGGCACCACTGCTGCACTGGGATTTTCTGGAGGGGCATGCAAGTCTGTCACTGATACAATGGCCTGCATTGGAGGGATACTAAAGATCTTTGCTGGAAGGTTGCAGAGATTTGACACCAGCCTGTGGATGCCTACAGTAAATTTCATAATCCACCCCTTAATAACTACATCATAAGAAATGTATTTCATATCTGTACTTATTTATGGAACTATTTAAATTTGATTTCATGGTGACTGTACTGATAAAAGTAATGCTAATGTGCTTAACATGACAAACTTATAGCTGTGAATTATATGCTATAAATATGCCTATTACGAGTAGGCATAAACAGTTATGTCAATTAGCTCATCCGGTTTAGTAATGAATTACAGCAAGTGAGCGATCTCCCATCTCTGGTTTCAAAGCCAATTGCTGGCCATCCTGTAAATATTGCTGTTTATGTAGTTAATATTGAACATATGCAATTTAAGCCATCTATTGTCTTGGAAAGTATACAGTACATCACCTGTAAATAAGTAGAACATTCCTGTTTGACTGACACCTACAGTGCTTAGGCCTCGTATGACTACACATTTCTCTGTTATCTGTAACGCTCTGAGAAGCATCACACAGTATACTTCTGTATGTGTGAATTCTGGGCAATATAGGCATACATTATTAGTCTCTACATTATAAAACATTTAAACATTGAGACACAGTACTGGTTTATGCTGGAATACATCATTATGTCATTAAAATAATGCTGTAAGGCATTGCACTGTCTCTTACCTCAAACTGTTGAACTCTAAATCAACGTGAATGTCTTAAGGATACATCTGGGTTTGAACCCTGATATGTAGTATTTGTATTTCATTTTGATGGTTACATATTTGAAAAGATATGTGAGGTAATTGCTTATTCAGTATACTTTTTACATACCTAGTAATAATGTGGTAAATTAATGCCCATAGCAGTTTTAAATCTTGGATGATTAATCATGCCTCCATTATCTGCTGGATTCTATAAGCATCCCTTAGTAATTTAGTATTATGGAGTGATTTTCTGTCACCTAGATTAACCTGTTAAGCAATAGTCCGATATGAATGTCTCAGGGATAAATATGGATTTGAATCATTGATTTTATTTTGATATTTCAGCAATGACTAATTAATTACAGATATTGCAGATACTTGCTTGTTAATTTATGCAGTATGGCTTTTTTAAACATCAGTTGTGAAGGAGATCAGTAATGCCTATAGCCCTTACTTCCCAAATAATTATGAATATATTCATTATCTGCAAAGATTGTGGAAACATCCCATTCCTGTGACTATGTCTGTATGTGTATGTCATAGCCAATACATACTTTATCTGTACATCTCTAATGGCACAATATAATCATTTGTATTTTAAGACTGACTGACCTAAATAAATGAAATGCTGATGTATGTTCCATCAGGGATGAACAATTTGTTCTGTCTGTATACTTCTGTCAGGTACATATACAGGTTCTATTTGGGTGTCTGAGACTGTGAACTCTGCATTGTTATAGCATTTGGGTAAGTGCTGTGACTAATGTTCTGAGATGCAGTCTGGATTGCTTGGTGTTTTATTTCAAATGCACAGCGCATGTTTTAATGCTGGCCTTTAATTTTACAGTTCCTGATATTTATGATCAAAATTTCATGTTTTTGTATCTTCCTTGCATAGTCATACAGTACATTTATTTAACCTACATAAATCCAAATAATCATAGCCAAGATGGATTAACTAGGCAAGTAGATGTCAGGGTTAGACTATAAAATTAGATCATAGTTGTAGATTTGACTCCGGGTTCCTCCAGTTTGTAGTCATTACTCCTCAGTTGGAAATACTGCCAGGGACGCAGCAATAACTGAATGTGAAAAATATGAACTTGTATGTCAGGGTTATGCAACATATGATATTCTTCACTTCTAATTTTTACACAGCGAGCAATATACATTCAGGAAACAGAATCCTTCTGTGCCAGTAAGCCTTATTTTTTTTTTCCTTTTTGCAGGTGATCAGGACAGACCCAAGAATCAGGCCCTGTGCATTGAGTAAATGCAGGCTGAAGAAGCAACAGTGGGAGTGAGGTATGTGTTCTTACTGTAAACATTAATTTCCTCAGAAGCAACCATAACATTGTTAAAAAGCCTCTTTTGCTTGCAAAATCAGACAGACTAATAATAATGCAATAGTATTTATAATGCATTTGCAAATTAACTGCAGTAATGATTGATTTCATGGGAATAAATTTATAGATTATTATAACATTTTCCATTTGAGTTATAAGGATGGTATTTTTGAAAAAATAATTATTTTCGTTTTAGACACAACCTAACAGACATATTCATATAACTGTAATAGTACTTTAACTTGGACTGTTTCACATATGTTATTATGTTGTTACTTGCACTGGGAAAGCAGGTTTTGATAAACGTATATGTCCAGCAGTGGCACTTATTGACTGTTATGTTGTGTATAGCCTGCCTATTCTATTACTGAGTGGGTGTCTTCTGTAGGTGTTAAGGTGTGGTTAATGAGGTTGGTAGATGGCATGTACTTCTGAGATAAACAACTATAATGGATTGTTTAACATAAAATTGCTGTCCCTTTTCTACAACTGTGTATAAACCCAATGCTTGTTAAATATTTACTGATCAGCATTACAAAGCTTGAACTGATCAGGTACATAGATAAGAGTAACTACAACCACAGGGAGTGACAGGTATACAGTTCTTGATGATGAACATCGTGAGGAATAAACTAAACTGGTAGATATTATACGCTTTCAGGATGTTTATGATTTGTCAGATTTTCTGAGATGTTCTGCATTCTACTACTCTGCAGTTGTGATGTCAGCCATTAAACATGTTGCATTGCTCATCTCAATTGTATATTAATCTTGCCATTGCTTGTTCTTACTATGTATTGTTAAGAGACATCTGTTATTTGTAGGATGCCCAAATTATACCTTAATTGCACATAAACCTCAGTTATACTTGAACTTAACTTTGCTATGGGCACCTCAACTTAAATTTGTCAGGCACACATACATATAATAGACATGGCATTCATATTTTTCTGTCAGGCTGTCTGCATGACAATGTTGTAAGGCATATGTCAAGGGTTTTATATCACATACCCCACTCAAAATGTTATGTTGTCAGTGTCTTTGTCAGCTTATAGTACAGCAATTGTTTTGAATGTAGACACATCATTATTGCATACTATGCTGTTGTACAATGCTTATCTTGGTATGGCATGATATATGTATATATATATATATATATATATATATATATATATATATATATATATATATATGTGTGTGTGTGTGTGTGTGTGTGTGTGTGTGTGTGTGTTCTGTTTGTTTATGAAGACTACTGATGGCTGTTTCATACATGAACAAGCAATAACAGAGTGTTCTCAGATAAACTATGTATTTCATGACATGTAATGCACTGGAGTAAATCAAGGACCCTCTATAAAGGACATAGTGTCTCACATATGGCCTTATATTGATATAATCAATACACATTGATAATAGTATAGAACATTGGGAATGTTGCATGATCCTGGCCATACACATGCTACACTCAATTATTTATATTATCTAAAGTATAAAGACACATTATGGGTCATATTGTCTGATAAATATGCACAAATGACAAATGACACCTGTATTGCATTGTGATATACCTTCAGCAAATATGTCACAGCTAGTGTCAAACTTTTGTCATGTTAGTGGCATAACATATGTCTTTCACAGTATTCAGGTGGCCATCACACAGTGTTTTATGACAAGAGATTTATTGCACATAGCTGTATAATAGACAGCATTTTTTACTTTGCTATGAACTGAAATGCCTTTCATCACATTTTGTGTTACAGTTGCATATGGTCATTTATTTATTTATTTGTTTTACATTTGTTAACTGGGGTGTCTGACTGAGCCAAAAAGGCCCTTTTTCAGCAGAGGCTTGGGGTAGAAAAGCTCCACAAAGAAAAATTACAGACACATTTAGTTATTTAGACATGATCAGTATACACACAAATTACAAGAAACATGTTTTTATACTGATATGCAGCACATAAACAGTTACAGTGGAGAGAAACAAACAAAAAATATTAATTTTAAAAATAAAGGTAATTAATGGATTTGTGGTGTACAGCTGAAATTTAGAACATAGGTAGAAAACATACATAGTACACAGGTACAGTACATACATTGTAGATTAGCCAGTGTTTGTGAGTAAGATTGAAAACTATTATCAAGTGCTCTAGATTTAGTATGTATATGTTATCTGCTTTCACTAGCCTGCGGAGCAATCATGGCACTGCCAACTTTGCTTGAGATGTTGCCTGATGAGGTCTTTAAAGGAGGCTTTGGATGATGTGTTTTTAATGCTAGTAGGGACAGAGTTCCATTTTTTAACCACTGAACTACTATATAGTGCATCTCCAAAGCTATTGTAGCTGTTGATGACTTCTAGTAGTAGTTTTCTTGCTGATCTAAGAGGCCTTTTGTCTGAGTGATGTACTAGGTTTTTGAGGGCAAGACACTTATTGGGGAGGTAATAGATAGAATAACAGAGGCAGAGCTGATTGTAGGTAAGGAGGTTGGGCAGTTCAAGCCAGTGGAGCTGTCTCAAAGCAGTACAGTGATTAGTTCTATATGAGAAATTTGCAGCAAAGCAGGCAATTCTGTTATAGCAGGCTTCCATTTTGCTTAGTTCAGTTTTGTTGAGATTAGTCAGAATGGGAGATGCATAGAGTAGGGTGGATAGAAGTTGGGAGCGAGCAATGGCTGATCTTGTGTTGTTGGTAAGAAATGGTTTGATATGGTAGAGTGACCCCAGTTTGGCATGTACTTTTTTAATAGTTAAGTTGAGATTACTGTGGTTATTCCCAATAGCTTAGCCTGTGCCACTGAAGCAATTGCAGTAGCATTTGTGGAGTAGATAGTGAATTGACTGTTAGTGTTTTTGTTAGAACTGGTTATAATCATAAGCTGAGTTTTCTTTGGATTGAGGATAAGTTGGGCTTTGGTAAGGTAGTTTTCAACATCAGAGAATGCTAGTTGAGTTGTTTGCAGGAGGGTGGGAATGTTTTGTGCAGCACAGATTAAGGTAGTGTCATCTGCATACTGAATTATAGATGCATGCTGTGTGGAGGTATGGAGGTCATTTGTGAAGACTGTGAATAGTATTGGTCCTAAGATAGAACCCTGTGGGACTCCTATAGTTATGGGCAGCTGAGGAGAGAGAGAATTTTCCCAATTCATTCATTACTGTAATGTGACATAGTGAACCACTTCCAAACATAGATCATGTCAGTTTGTTTGTGTTATGTGATCCTAAATTTACGTGAACACAGATTCTATCATACCTCTCAACCTCTTAGAGCAAGAAATCTGGACAAAGCCATAAATAAAAGTGGTACAGAGGACAAACATAGGAACAATGTTTAAATATTTCTCTTATAAACTCAGAAAGTTGATAGAATTTTGATAGAATAGGTTTTGTATTAGCTTGACTTTTCTGAAGGATATGAAGTCTGAAACTCATATGCCTGTCATTATTTTCAAACTTCAATCTTTAATGATTTACTACTAATTTGTCAGAAAAACACAATTTTATGAAAAACGGACCAAAAATATGAGGCCAAAAACTGGCCAGTCTGCAAAGATCTGTACAGTCGAGAGGTATGAATATCTATATCTATATCTATCTATCTATATATATATATATATATATATATATATATATATATATATATATATATATATTTTTTTTTTTTTTTTTTTTGGGGGGGGGGGGTAACCTTGACAGAGTGTGGGACCAGTGGCAGCTCTCCTATTGGATGACAGAGAAGGTGATGCACCAGACCCCTGCCAGGTGAATCACAGCCAGAGGACAAGGAGGATGATGGGATCAGTGAAAACGACGATGACAGATCCAGACGTATACATGACATCATTCTTGCTGCTCATCATCGGAGACATAAACCGCAGTGACAAGGAGACAATTTACAGGTCCAGATTCAGGAGGTGATGATGGATATCTTCCACATGCAGATGACTGACCTGATGGGGAATTTTCTTCAGAAAATGGTATGGGCCATGCACAAATCCTTCCAAGAGATTGCATGTGAGATCATTCATGATGTTCGACTCCATCAGTGTGGGCCTACAGGACCATAAGTATTTACTATATGATCCAATTATGTAATGCTGCCATCATGGTTTTGCCTTCTCACCAGATGTAATCTATAGACACAATTCTGTGGACATAGCATATTCATCCCTCTCAACTGTCCAGATTTTTGCAGAATGTCCCGATTTTTACCTCTTATTTTTCATCTGTTTCAATTTAATTGTGTGGTTTTCTGGCAAATCTTTCAGGCTTGGAGTCACTAAATAATGACAGACTTTTGAGTTTCAGACTTAATGTCATTCAGAAAATGTATGCTTACACATCACCTTTTATTCTAGCAGCTTCCTAAGTTTATAAGAGCAACGTTTAAAATTTTCCCTATTTTTGGGCCCTTGTCCCACTATTATTTTGTCCAGATTTCTTGTGCTAAGAGGTTTTGAGGTAGGAGCATTTCGCTGTCATGCGTAACTGATATACATCCAACCACACACCGTAGATATCATGTCATAGGTGGCATTAGGTTACACTTGAAGTATGACACATATTAATGCAGTACACATGCATCAATCAATTACATTTACATGGTGTGCTGTATTTAATTCATAACTTGCTCCATAAGGGGAGGGGTACTACTCCTTACTTGTGTGTCAATGTAACTACTCCTATGTATGCAGTGCAACATAATATTATGTCTAATACACTGTCACTCTGTATGTGATAGGTCTGACTGCTGCTGTTAACGTGATGCAAGTGAGACACAATTGTACTGCTTCCACTGTTGTATACATAAATAAAATGATAGCAACTCAACAAATGTATTATTCACATATCTCACACATAACACAGTTTGATGGGTCCATTTCTTTTATTTACACATTATCTGTGAGTATGCATTGCATCTGTTTCTCTCTTGGTTGTCACTGTCTTATGTCTGTTCAACAGCATGGCCAGTCCTTGACCCTTTGATTCAAGTAATATTGTGTTGTCATGGTGTCACACTGGCACACTAGCTTTGTGTATGGCATGTAGCTTCACCTATTATACCATGTTGTACCACATTTGTGTAAATGCTCTTCATGGGCATTTATCCTTCAGGTAATGCATACATAGTCATTTTCCTTTACTGTATATGCAGCTGATGCTTTATTTATCACAATTTATGCACAACTTGTTTTTCTTTCTCTTATATTACAGCATGCATGATCATATTGGCATAGATGCCCGTATTTAGGCATTTGGCATAGATGTTTAATGATTTATATACATGCACATGTCGTGTTATATGATTGTGACACAAATGCCTTTGGACATTGGACTGTGCTTGTTCACTAGAATGTATATATATTCATTTTTTTCTGTTATGAGTCTGAACTACTTTGTTATTGCTTATATTTCTGTATTTTTTTGTTTCTGAGTTTTGTATTTCACTCAGGCTATGACTAAAACTAGTCAATATTAATCAATGCACCATCCCTGTAATTCGGAGGTAGCATTCATAATGACTAGTGGAAATTTGTCAAGTAGATCATTACATTTTCCCTACTTTTTGCAATTAATCCCATAGGATGTTTTACATCCACTTGAGCTATCAAACTCTCAGGAGGATGGGGCCTCAGTTCAGCATCCTGTCCAAACAAGGGCACCTCAGGAGTGAAGTATCCACTTTTAATGACATACAGAGCCATTACTGGGAAATAAATCCAAGCATGCTGCAGAACTTGCAGCCTTCTGATTTCCCTCTTTCCAAAGGTGATTATGCTACCTTTTTACTGATTTACACTGGATGATGATACATATGATACTGGACAAGCAAAATAAGCACACGTCCTACTGGAAGCCATGATGAAAGTGCTAATTGAAGCCAAAGGTAAGTGACTATATGTGTTTATCAGTGGTTAATATACATGTGGGATAATGCGTTATTATCTAAATGACCAGGAAAAAGAGAAGTCATTTTACCACAAGAGGGAAGCAGGGAAATATCTTCAGACAATGCAGACCTTAGATGAGGCAGCAATATTGCTCAAGAGGCAGCTGTGGTAACTTTCAAGCTCAGCAGAAAGATAAATGTTGGCTAAAGAAGGAAAAGCAAAATATACATTTGGCAACAAACAATGGAAAATTGGACCAATGGTTGTTAATGCTTACATGTTTATATACAAACATACAGTTTGAAACTTCTATAAAGGACTCTGTTTTTTAAAAGTGTTCAAGAATTATTAGAACATTTTATTATTCTGCTATGTAAATCCTCCTTGAAATCATTGCTAACTGTACCTTTTAGTATGTGTTCTTCTGAAGTTTTTTTTTTTACTGTTGAATTTTGTTGTTACTGTGGTATTATAAAATGGTTATCTAATAAAAGTTTTTTTTAAAAAAACAAAAGATAAGGCAGCAATCAATGCCTGGTTTCCTAACACAGAGGGAGGCAGCCCTTAATGTGACCTATGTGACTGGGGTAAAAATAGGGTTCTGGCAGTAGATAAGCCAAGCAGGACAGGGGGAGCAGTGAAGGCCATGGTTATTCCATCTCTGGCCAGTGTGATCTCCCTCATTGAGATCAGATATACCACTATTTAAGCTCTGGAGGGATGGGCAAAGCTGCTTGGAGGATATGCACATTGCAGAACTGAGACAACATCCTCTATGGATGGCCCATTACATGTCTTCGTTGCTGAGCTGAGTGTATGTAGTTAGATCCAGTGGTAAAATGTGGAAAAAATGTAAACTTCCCCTGCTGGCTATTTAAATGATGGCCCACCTATGGTTGGCCCTTAAACTGGTAAATGAGAATGAATGAGTCAATTGGCATACAAGGGGGTGATGCTCCACATATAATGAGGGTAAAATACCACCAGATAAATATAGGATGGATGTGGAATATTTATCTGATATTTCTACAGATCCATTTGTAGTGGGTATTGTGCAATTAGATCACAAAATAATTGACAAAGACTGTGGTGAGTAATATGACAAAGAAAGATTAACATTAAACTCAAAAGGAATTTGGAAGACCTCAACAAATGGAGTGTAGTACTGTGGTATATACAGCTATTTTTTAAAAGTGGAATATAAAATGTTTCACTGAGGTAGAAACAATGTGCTATGCTGCTCTATCTTACTTTAAACAGGATTAGTTATGAAGGAAAATAAGCAGAAATTTGCTAAATGGTATTAGAACTGTGCAACTAATGCTTAAATGCAATTCAAAAATTGCCAATCAAGTGCATCTATCACATCAACTAAGTGCTAATGGACCACAGGAAAATGTTCAAATAAATTTTACTTCACCTCTTCCAAAGAATACTGGGAATATTTATAGTTTAGTTATCAGAGACCAGTTTACTTGGTTAGTGAAATAAATGTTTACACAAAATTTGCTATTATGGTGGTATGATTCATGGGCAAGAAATTGTTTCCAAGGTAGGGATGTCTTTAGTAGTTTGATTTTCATCAAGGTTTTCATTTCACAGGGAAAATTATATATATATATATATATATATATATATATATATATATATATATATATATATACACACACACACACACACACACACACACACACACATATATATATATATATATATATATGTATATATATATATATATACAAATCTGGATTTACTTCAAATTATCAAATACTTCTTTATTGAATCCCATTTAATCGAACCTCACTTCATCAACTTTCAATATGTCAAACTCCCAGAACTATGAAAAGGAAACTTTGGGAAAGGAGCCACCCAACCACCGGGATAAAACAACAAATATAAAAACAAAAAAAAAAACTCCAAGTGGGGGGCTCTGTCCCCCACACCCCCCTAACTAAATATACCAACTCAGAGATCGTACTACAGTGGAGGGAGGGCGAAGTTCACCATGATGGCCAAAGGTTTCCTTTCTCAGGGTTCTTTTTATAGCTTTGGGAGTTCAATATAATGAGAGGCGATGAAGTGAAGTTCGATGAAATGGGAATCGACAATGTAAGTATTCAATATTTTGAACTAAATCTTTAAATACCAAAGAACTAAGCAAGGAATTACAAACATATTTCTGGACATTCGGAAGTGATGAACCTATGCATCACCCATCATCTTAATGAGAATTAGAGATTGCTGAGTTTTCCATATGACTTACTGATACAAAAAGCCATGAATATTTATTTCAAACTATTTAAAGCAGTGGAGCAGACTGACCCCTTTGGAAATCAGTTTAGGTTGTGGAGCTTAGGAGCTTATTTCAACAATTTATGTTTAAACTGCAGTTGCATGGTGAAAATTAGGAGGCAGAGAATTCAGGTTTATCTTCACACCATGTGAGAAATCATATTTTTTTACAAGAAATTCCAGCTTTGAGCTGTACCCTATGTGGATCAGCCTATATTCTGTCATGTTACTTGGTATCACTTGCATCTCTGCAAGAGCTGCACTTGGAAGTCAGTGGAAGCATTATTGTCAGACCAAGCCATTCTGCACTTCTTTACTTCAGCATGGATCAAAGATAGGTATTCATCTTAATGCTTGGAATACTTCTAACAACTTCATTCATGAACTAAATTTCGAAATCCTTGCAGATATTAGTCCAAAATTAGCCAGTTGCAGATTAATGTAGTTCACATGCTTATTGAGAAAATGTGAGTATGGTGATTTGTTGGTGACCTCTCCTCTATTACTCAGAACAGATGATGCCATTTTTGTTTACTCTGGTTCATGGGCATTGCACGTTTGCTGCAAATCCATAGATTTCAAATCTTATATTGAAACCCAAAATAGTCTCAGGTGAACTCCATGAGACATTATTGATGCTACAAAAAATCAGTCTATAAATGCAGCTTACTACTTTATGCAGTATGTTATTACTAAGTATATAAAATGGAGACTACATTCTCAGACAAGTTGTAATAGCAAAATGAATTACTGATAACCAAAAAAAGGTGTAAAGCATTACTGAAAAATACAAAGATCCACAAAAAAATAACATACAAGGTGCAAAGGAAGTAGTAGCACACCAGCAATTTAAATAAAATTTATTTTAATTAAAAATACAAGGATTAAGCACTATCAACCCCTCATCAACAGGACTGCAGCAGAGTAACAAATTCATGACATCACCTCCTTTTATACGATCAGTTGCCAATTAAAACCCTACTTGTTTATTCAAATAAATAAATACATAAATAAATAAAAATAAATAAATGGAATAATCTCATTATAGAAATACATGAAACATTATCAAACATTAAACAAATTTAAGATGTAACTTTAAAAACCATGTGTAAAACCTATTAAACTTAAGCATACCTAAATCTCAACTTGATAAAAAAAAACATTGCTAATATTGCCTGGACCTGAACCTAAATAACCAGTTTGGTTGAAGAGTTCAAAGCAACTTTAATTCTTTAAAGAATTACATTAACGAGTTTGAGAGAAAATTTCTCAAAGTGAAAAGTTTAAAACTGGAAAATGGAAACCTTAAGGAATCCTTGAAATGACATACAGTTCCCAAAGATTTAAGGAATTTTAAGTTTCCTAATGGTTTAGAATATAATTGTGATACATATAACAATTTTTTAGCATGTTTGATTACCATGGAATAGAATTAATTGAACTTTTAGTGAAGTAAAATGCTTGCAATATTTCAACTTTGATAGATGAAACTGAAGTTTTAAATAAGACTACACAAGATGATTTATTATTTGTTACTTATCCGATGGACTATGATAATGTATTTAGAAAGTTAGATAAATGTGAGGGAATATTTGTTAGATAAACATAAGGAAATATTACAGAAGACTAGAATTTAGAAAAGGATTTATCACATTGCAAAAACAAGACTGTTTATCCCCTAAAGTTATTTCAAAAAGCTACTATACTTCCCAATCCTGGCAAAGCTACACTGTATTTTCCTGCAGTAATGGAAAAAACCATGGTGGGTAACAATGACCCAGGAAATCAGGATACAAATTATGACCAGGATTTTTTGGTCCTACAGAGCTGGTAAGTCATTCCAATCATCCACAAGATGAAGGTCCAAGTACAAGTGTCTAGCACAATCATTGGCAATTTAAGGGTCAACATGGTCAGTACAAATGAAAAAAGAAAGGAAATGGCCAGAAGTAACTATT
The DNA here is from genome assembly GCF_019279795.1 of Protopterus annectens. Classification (NCBI taxonomy): domain Eukaryota; kingdom Metazoa; phylum Chordata; order Ceratodontiformes; family Protopteridae; genus Protopterus; species Protopterus annectens. The sequence continues at coordinate 209,297,171 of NC_056732.1, read as the reverse complement.
GCAGGCACTAATGGTGTTACAGTTTTTCACAATGGTTCTAACATTTTTAATTATAGCCATATGCCTGTTACATTACAGCATATATCCATTTGTGAAAAAGCTACAAATTTATACCTTGTAAACTTTTTGACTTAGCTAATTCCTTGGTTGAACTTAAGTTAATCACAAGGAAAATTAACCTTGTCCTGATTTTAATGAATCTAATTACTGTAGGAGAAATATACAAAATAGAAATCCAAGAGGAAGAAATGTTTGCTCAGTCCTTTCATGCACTCATTAATCCAAGCTTTTGAGAATGTTTGTATAGTAGATTTTTATAAAATGGCAAATAATAGCAACACACAATTTGAATGCAAATGAGTATGCTTTGCTTGCATTTTTAAGGTGGGATAGGTGTATACATATTATGAAACCTGATTAAGGAGGCGGCACTGTTATTTTGATGTTACTGATTATATAAGTGGCGTTTTCAATATTTTCTATGATTCTTCAACTTATGCTCTGATTTCAAAAAGTTAAGTCAATATAGCATATCAAAAGATTGATTTGAGCCTAGATGAGTTGTTTGAAAATATGATTTTCACAGTGATTTATGACTTTCTTAATATTAATAAAACAGTTATTCTGCAATCTGTAGTATCCCCAAAGTACATAAGAATGTTCTGGACCCTCTCATTCAGGCCTATAGTGACAGTACAAGGCTCTAAGACTTATACCTTGGCAGTGTTTATTGATAGGCAACTTAAATCTTTGTTTCATGAGCATTTCCACTTGCTCAAGGACTCATGGGAGTTTTGGAGAGACTAACTCCCAAGATCTGGTCCAAAACTCATTTTTTTGAGTACTAATACTGTCAATCTTTTCACCCCTATACAAAATGATGACAGACTTCAACTTTTTAATGACATTTTAATTGATCTTAAATTTGTTTCAGCTGATATGATAAAATTAATTATGGAACTCAGGTCTTTAGCTCTTAACAATTTTATTATATATATATATATTTTGAAGGTGAAATTTTCAGACAGATCAAGGCGGTAGCTATGGGGTCTGTATGTGCTCCCATTTATGCTAACTTGTTTTTTTCTTGTCTGGGAAAAGCTGTATGTATTTCCATCCAAGTATTTTGCTTTTTGTAAATTATATTTAAGATTCTAAGATGATATTTTTACACTTTGGGATGGCCCCAAAAACAAAATCAACTATTTTATTGGTTATCTAAGCAGTACAACTATGTTTCTGAAATATGCACACAATGTTAATAAAAACTATATGAATTATTTGGCTACATTTATTAAAAAGCCTTAGAAAGGATTTACATCCATGATATGCAGGAAGCTTACGTTTAACAATTCTTATTTGTGTTTTAGAACTTTTTAATCAAAGGATTTTTATTAAAGGGCAATGTATAAGAGTAGCAAGGATGACCTCATCTTATGATGAAGTACAACAAAAGTTAGATATTATTAGAAAGATGTTTTGGACAGCAGATACCAGTATGATTTTATTCAGAAAGTTCTGACTGGGGTATTTTATGAATGATGTAAGACATACAAACCGGTTTTAGGGGTGGGTTTAGATAAGGATCAAAGAAAAAGGAAACATTGTTTCATTCTGGAAATAGTGAAGAAAGTGCTTCATTTAAAAGGGATTTAGTTGTACAATATAATGAATGCTCACAGAACATAATTAAAAGTAGTTGGAATCTATCAAAAGTTAATTCAAGTATGTATAATCTTTTAGGATCTAAGCCCAGCTTTGGTTTTAAAACCACACCTAATAGTAAAAAAATATTTGAAGGATATAGTAATGGTAAGACAGTGACATCATCACATTCTTTTAATTATATGGTTAAGAAGAATGGGACCTCTAAGTCCAGTTCAAGTAAACAGTGTCTTTTTATTTTGGAATCAGAAAGTTTGACATTGAACAATGGTCTTGGTCCATTTAACATACTTAAGAAAGGTAAACTGTTTGACCTCTGGAATTGCTAACATTGCTATGTGCTCAGTGTGCCCAACTTTTTATATTTGAAAAATGGAACATATGTTAAAAATGAGAATGCATGAACATTTGTATGGCATTCAGAATAAAAGTCTGAATAATGACCTTTTTTAAACAAACACAGACGTGTAATAAGTTTGGTAAGTTTCAAAGTTGGTATCCTGGAAAAGGTAGATATTAATGCCTAGGAGAGTGATTGGAAAAGAAAATTAAAGTACAGAGAGTTATTATGACAGCTGAGATTGAATGCCTTGGCCCCCCGACTAAACCATTATGGGCAGAAAAGCTGTAAGATTACACACCGGCATTTAGTTTCTGTCAGCACTTTTTAATATATTTCTTTTATTGCGTTTTTTATACAATTCATTTTATATGTTTTTATTCACATTTTTATATTAGGGTATGTTAGATATTATGATAATTTTTTTGTAAAGAAATATTTTATGGGTTTAGGTCCAGACAATATTAGCATTGTTTTTTTATCAAGTTGAGATTTAGGTATGCTTAAGTTCAATAGTTTTTACACATAAAGAGTTTTTAAAATTAAATCTTAAATTTATTTAATTGTTGACAATGTTTCATATATTTCTATAATGACATTATTTCATGTAATTATTTATTTATTTGAATAAACAAGTATATTTTTCATATTGGCCATTGATGCTATAAAATAAAGTAATGTTATAAAGTTGTTATTCTGATGAAGTACCATTGAAGTGGGGATGAAAGCATTTAATGCTTCCATTTTTAATTAAAATATCTTTTGCCTTAAATTGTTTGTGTGTTACTACTTCTTTATCATATTGTCATTTCATTTCTGTGGTTCTAAGTCTTAACCCCATTCAAAGAAATTATAAGGCAATTAGTTCTGTGAGCATTTACACCTTATTAGTACTTGCACTTGGGAAATAACCCCTTCTCTAGAAAGTCTAGGCAATATAAACCTGTAGTGAATCTGTGGGTGCCCATTCAATCATCTGGGTCCTATCTGAATTTGCAAGGCAGTCTGTTTTTGAGTTGGATGAGGTGTTGCATGACAAATCTGTCTATCCATCACATTTTATTTAGCCTTTGGTGAATGTTTGGCACCCCAGTTCTAGTATTTGAGGATTAGACTTGCAGAGATACAAGAAATCCAAGACAACTGGGCACGTGATGGCACAGAAGGCAAGGCATAGATCTCCTCTCAAGAGTCTATAAGATACTGAATGAAAGGATAGTGCTTCCAGTATCTCTAGGTAGCACAGTCTCTAAGTTCAGGATCTTCTTAGTTAAGCACCTCTGGGATCTTTCCAGTTGTTTGATATAGTTAATGGGCTGTCCTGAATTGGCCTAATCAATGCTGAAAATAAGATAACAATGACCTCTTTTAATTTGGAGGATATTCCATTGGTCATTACCTGCCACGTGAAAATGGTCTGAGTGACATGCCAAGAATTTGTGCAACGTCAGATCTGACTTATGATACCATAGGATAGACTGAGTCCCACAAAGCTAGAAGTACTTTATAGGTTCATAGGTTCACAGGATGTTCCTAGGCTACTGACTTAAGGGTCTTTACAAGCCTAGACATTAAATCCCAATATAATACTAAATGACAAATATTGTCTATGCCCAAGATTTGTCTAGCAAGAACTACCCATGTCCAGGAGAGAGGCAGGGGCAAGCCGCAGCAGAAATGTATGAGTTCCCATCCAGGTTGGGCTTAAACAGGGTCAAGGAGTTGTTCTTCTTGCATGGGTTGAAAGCCTATTCCAGAGAAGCGCTAACCTCAGAGAGATGTATCTGCCTCTCCAGCAGGTACTATTTATGTCACAGGCTCGATTGAGATACCTGGAATGTTGACTCTAGTCCCTTTTGACTTATAGATGTGCAGCATTTTCATTAGCTTTGGGTCAGAGATAGCCCTGTAAGCCAGACATAAGTAGTCTATGTGCTACTGAGTACAGTAACAGTGACTTCAGTCTGTCCACATAAGACATGCTAGAGACCTTGAATTTTCTTAGTTAGAAATCTCTGAGGTCTCTCAAGTTGCTGCAGGTGTCTGTCATGCTACATACCAAAGGGAGCATTATATTCAATAAGAGGCCTGATAAGGGACAAGTACAGTGGAGTTATAACCTCTTTTGCTCATGAGGTGATGCCGTTGCTAATCAGGTGAGTGATGTAGAATGCCTTCCTCACCACAGTAGACACATAGTGGTCAAAGATGAGGTGACAGTCAACTTGTGTTCCCAGGCCTCTCACTACAGAATTGTTACTTAAGGTATTATTGTTTATTTTATAATCAGCAGGGACATTTTTTTATCAAAAGAAATGATGAAGCATTTTTTAGCATTTAATTTAAGACCATGGTTTTGCCACCAATCACTGGTCTGTGTAAACCCCTTTTGAAGAATGCTGACATCACTAGGGGATTCAATGATAGCACCTAATTTTCAGTCATCCGCAAACATAGTTAGCCACAGCCCCTCTGCTTTGGCCTGGACTTCTGAGAAGTACATTCCAAACAAGAGGGGGCTCAGCAGTGACCCTTGATGGACCCTTGAGGGACCCCACTGTTGACAGATCTGGTAGAGTTGAAGTCCCCCACATTGGCTGAGTTTTGTCAATCTATGAGCCAGTTTGCAACCTACCTAAAAATGCCCAAATGTGAGATTGCATTGAAGGCCTTGGCCAAGTCAAGATAGGCTGTGTGCACAGCTTTGCCTTCATCTATGGCTCTGGTCACATTCTTGAAGAAGTCCACCAGGTTTAGCAGGCATGACCTACCCTTGACAAAACCAAACTGGGATGGATTTGGGGTTTGGATGTCAAATATATCCTTAATTATGAGATCCATGATGATTCATTCAATTTCCTTACAGATGAAGTTGATTAAACGTATCTGTCTATAATTACCTGGGTCTGTTGCCAAGCTGCCCTTGAGGAGAGAGAGATAACAGTCACTGTTTTCCATTTAGTGGAGACAAAGACAGTACTCAAGCTGTGGTTGAAGAGGCTGCCTAGTGGAATTGCTACCTCTTATTTTAGAACATTAAGAACACAGCCCAGAGTGCTATCTGGTCCCATGGAGGCTGTGTTCTTAGTCTTGGAGAGAACATTAATGATGTGTTCTTTGTAGATGTGAGGAGGAGGAGCTTTTGAAGACATGGTTTGTGTTATGCTGAGGGTGAATAGGGAGGTGAAATTTTCACCAAACCTGTCTGCTAGCAGGTTCGCAATTTCCATGGGGTCAGTGTGGGTGTTAACATCCACAATTAGTTCAGCACACATCTGAGTCCTACCTTTTCAGTTGCAGACATAGCTGAAGAAAGCCTTATGGTTATCTTTGACTATGGTCACTAAATTTTTCTCATATTTACTCTTTGAGGATTTTATGAGTTGTCTTGATTGCTTATTTAGACCGAGGAGGGTGTTCTTCCATTTCTGGGTTCTCACTTTTGTATTTTTAGACAGCAGCTTCTTTTGCTTATTGTATAATCTATTAATGCTAGAAGTCCACCAGGTCAGTTTTTTTTTCTTGAGGATCTGGCATGGCTGTGTCTGTACATTCGTGTAGATGTTTATATATGGCATCAGTGTATACCTTAGTATAGCCATCAATGCAGTTTTTCTTAAATAAATTATAGCTACAGACTAAAACAGCAGAAATAATCTTTTCTTAAATTAAGTAAAAGCAGCAGTTGGGGAGAAAAACAGTTAAAGTGCAGCAAATGCAATTGTAAAATTGAACTTAGCATTCATAGTTCTCTCGGATAGTTTGGTATGAACAGAGAAGCAGAGGCTGATTACTTAACTATCTGGAGCCTTTCTAAGACAAGAGCCAACCTGTGTAAATGCAGACCTTTAGTGTAACACAAAAGTAATGCAAGCAGTGAAAAAGCTCAGACTGAGCCCTGAACCAGTAACCTTCAATTAAATACTTCTACTGTATATTCCTCCCATGAGGGTACTGGGGGGTTTCTCCAAAACAAGATGTCCTGATTTTTAGTGCTTAATTCACAAACAGAACTGGATTTAGCCAGCCTGAATCCAATCTATACTACAGGCAGCAGGCATACAATGCTGCAGCACTTGTCATATGTCAAAAATTGTGGATATTACATTTATTAAAATGCATTCTTCTGTTGTCAGTGATAATGATTTTAATATTAATTGTAATATCAACATGTCAATACGATTTTTTGAAAGTTACATATCTTATAAAATGTTTAATCATTTATGCAGTCCACAACAAGGTACAAATAACATGAACTAAAAATTTGAAGTATTATGGAATTAGTAAAGAATTGGGTATTCCAACATACTTTAAAGGTCCAGCATACATTACCTGGGTAGTATATCACATGCAAATTGAAATGAATATCTGAATATCCTTTCTGTTGAAGATGAGTAGTACAGATACACTATCCTTGTGAGTTATGGTGTCGCTTGAGTTTGATTATACCTTTTCTTAGAATGATGCATTTGTGAGTGTGTATAAGGAAATCATCGTGTACCAGCCAGACGACAGACTGTGTTGGCAATGTAACCACAGGGAGCATTGTAAAGCATTAGGTACATTTGCATGGGATAGCTATGTAGACCCATTTGCAATTATGTAGACCCATTGGTAAGAAATTGATTAATGGAGTTTGGTGGTCCAGCAGACCGTGAAACATGAGGTGCTCTGTGTTAAGCATATGTTGAGTGAGGATCTCATTGGAGGATATGTTTCAATAGCAACCAATTTTTTTTTCAGTTATGAGTGCAGTGGCATCAATAATAAGATCAGTAAAGCCCACTCTCCTTGTTATCTAGGTATATACAATACTTTAGCAAGAGTTTGCTTTCTTTGATAATTCCAAATAAGTTGCAAGAATATTTTTTTATTTTCCTAGATATTTGCACATGTGGGAAGTTAGTATGTATCTCATAATATTAAATGTTTTCAAATTAATAATCAATTTGTTTTTACTGGACACAAGACATTTAAGTGAAGCTCCCATCTTTTATGAACTTCCATATTGGCTCCAGAAATAGCATTAGGTCATAGCCAGTCCACCAGTGGAAAGCATATGGAGGTTATTGCTGCAAAGTGTGTCAACTTGGGAAATTGAAATGAAAGGTGACTGCAAGAGTAATAAGTCTGCTAGAAGAAGCAGAATGACAGAATTCTGTTGCATTTATGGAGCAATGAAGTAAAGAAATTATGATGTGGGTTCCCAATTCCATCTGTCAAATGTAGAGACCATAGAGGTGGTAGTCAAGGGGAAGACCTTCAAGGCACCTGATAGTCAACCTATACTGCTATAGAAGTAAAGAAAGGGTTGTGTGGTGAGATACTTCATAAATGCTTTGCTGTGGAAGAAGAGCATATTAAAATATTGGATGAGATCTGGTCAAGCATGCATGCAAATAGAAAGCAAATGGCACCTGAATTATGGAACATATGTAAACAATGAGCAGCAGTAAAAACCTTATACCTTGTCTCCTTGAGAGTTGCATGAACATGTTTTCTGGGTTGTTATTTTGTCAGAATGATTTATATATATATATATATATATATATATATATATATATATATATATATACTTTTAAACTGCTAGGATCTTTCCAACATGCTGAAAAAGTACGGACACCACTTTAGCGTTTTATTCACTTTATTCACTGTGAACTTCCTCAGAAACAAAACGTTATCAGTGTTTGTGTTACTATCGTCATGTTCAGTTTTATATATATATATATATATATATATATATATATATATATATATATATATATATAATATATAGTGATCTATTTTAAAAAATATATGTATATATATATATATATATATATATATATATATATATATATATAAAATTATATATTGATCTATGTTAAAATAACGGATTATGATCATGTCAAATTGCTAAACAGCAAGACAGAAATGACAAAAGTTTACATTCATGAACATCCAGATCATCATAAGTTTTCACCACAAAAGGAGTCAGTTTGCCATTGTGGTGAACTTTGCCCTTTCCTCCATTGTAGTGCAATCTCATAGTAGGTATATTTAGTTGGGGAGGTGTGGGGGCCACAGTACCCCTCTTGAGTGGCTTTTATTTGCTATGGTTTGTTTTTTAAGTGTTGTATGCAGCTTATTTACTTACCAGGGGAACATTTAGGATGATCTGGATGTTCATGAATGCAAACTTTAGTCGTTTCCATCTTGTTGTTTTGCAAGTCGATGTTATAGTAATTTCTTTTGACATAGATCCATTATATATATATATATATGAAAATATGCTGGGTGATAGAAGTGGTCACTGCTTTCAGGGGCAATAGTTCTGCAGTAATGCAGCAAGATGAGAGACAAGTACAAAAAGTGCTAAAACAAATGTGGGCTCATATAAGAGGAAGTTGAGTCAACAGTGGTGGATCAGACCCCTATAAAAGAGGTGACAGGTAGAAGAAACAGAGAGGGGGTGAGAAGCAGGCAAGTAGAAGAGGAGAAAATATTGCCAGGCACAGATGCAAGACAGCTATTAGAAATAGCCACATGCATAATAATAGCAGTTGTGTTCAGTCAGTTTGCAGAGATTTGGTAGATCCTGGGCAAGGAATGTTAAGGGAATGTAACAGTTGAAGACAGGTGGATCGAGACAGATCATATCTGAAGGTTGTGGTGTAGAAAAGAAGTTACAAGTGAGATTTAAATACAGAATTTGCATGCTATGATACTGAGAAAATAAAAGGAAAGACTGAAAAGTGATGCTGACAGAAGTGCCAGAAGTGTCTGAAGGAGATTAACTGAGGAGATTAAGGATGAGGAAAGATGTCCCATAGAATGGTGGATACAGTTAGGACACAAGAGGAGTGTATCCAGCAAAGAACAGTTTCCAGGTGTTAGCAAGTATATTTAATGGTGAATGGGCTTACGTTTTGAAAATCATTTTATTTTCCTCAATTTTCTTGTCCACATTTGTGAAATACGGGCCTGTGCAAATTGTGTGACTGTCTAGATGGTAATGGAAGGATATGCAGAGGAAGAAGAATTACAAAAGATGCAGAAAATAAAGAACAGTGGGAAAATGAGTGGGAAAAATGAAAACATTAAAACACTGGCAGGGTTAGTACCACTGACTAAAGGTAAAAGGACCATAGCAGCACTACTGTGGAAATGCAAAATAGATTTGTTGAAAGATAGTTAATGGGGAATTTGGTAAAACACAGGGAAAGCCGAAAAGAGAAGAAGAAGAACAGAAATGAACAGACTGTCAATGAAAACTATGAGTGAAAAGAGGCACAAAAAACTTTTGAATGACAGTGAATGATTGGGCTGTGATATGACACTTTAAGGACATTTTACAGGGATAAAAATACATTGCCTGAACATGGATGACGGAATGATCATAATGGTAGAAACATATATTGAGCAAACTTCTGTTAAATATTTAAAAAGGTGAGAAATTATGTTTAAATTCAAAGATGTAAGGATGACAGCATGTAATAATGTTTCATTTGGAGATTGTCTCTCAAACAGTGTGTTATTTACATGGTAGAGTGATGGCGTGGTGTATTTAAAACTGGTGGGAATTTTGAAAGATATGAAAGTGACAAAATGAAACATTTTTGGTGTGGAAAGTTGTATTTTTAGTAGGTTTAAAGTTATGTACATTCAAGCATGTGTCGGGGCCTGCAGGTGCTGGAGGGCATACTATAAAGAAAACTACTATATGAAAATACTGATCGTATTGAATAAAAGGTGAGGAAGTTATTGGTTTTGTTTGTTTCATGAGCCAGGAAATGATGGACAAAAAGTAGAGGCACTATTGCAATTATGTTGTAGAGAGTAGGGCGGCAACTAAAAAGGAACACTGAGGAATGACTGAGGACAGATGATAGGAAAAGATTTTTGGACATAGGAGTCTAGGGGGGGTGACTATTTTATATTTAAATAGAAGTAGGGTAACAGAGAATCAGTAGGTTAGGTTCAATCCTCTGCAGAGATGGTAAGGAGTAGCTGACATTCTTTTTGGCCAGTGGGGGTAGAAGGGCATAGATGGAAATTTGTTTCTGCCCAAAGCTGCTGTCCACCTACTGTAGGCTTGAGGGAGTAGTGATAAGATGCAGAGTGGGAGGGTTGAAAAATTATGTTTTCCACCTGGAGTGTAGGAGGCATGGAAAATCCAACAAGGACAGAAAGGCTATTGCCTTGATAACTGAGAAAAGGAATAGAGGGAGGTGTTCTGTAAGAGCTGAAATTAAAAAAGTACAGAACTTGGTAAGACAGAAAAATAGCCTTTATGGTTAGGAATTAATGTGTATAACAGGTACAGGAGAGAAGTATACAGATTTAAGTTAAGCAGGACAATACCCGTGGCAGATCAAGTGCAACTTGAGTATTGCATGGTTTTCATAATGTGGACTCCAATGTACAGTTTTAGAACCATGCATAAATGCACATTTTTTCATATTCAACTTCCTGATTGTTTTAAACACATACATACTCAACTCCAACTTCAAATAATTGAAAAAAAGATAACACCTACTTATATAACAGGAATCAAGTCACAATTTCCTCCCAAACTATGAACACCCACAACCAACTTGTAAACACAAAAATCTCCTTACACTCTAGTTCCAATCCTCTGGTAGGTTCTTCCTACTGATCATAACAATTCTCCACTTACCCACATGCTAAACCCAAGTACAAATATTCTGAAATGAAGCCAAATTCAGCTGCCTCAAAAAGGGTCTGTTGTATATATTCCAATCAACTACTTCACCCTCTGCTCCTGTGCCTCACAACTCATATCATCAATATCTATGAAAAACGCAAGCAAACTAAGCAACTAATAACTTTGTATGATAGCTTTTATACCTTTGTAAATATGTTATTAGTGAAATTTTATAATTTTTTTTATATTTTATATGCCTACTATGAATTACTTCACCCTAGTTGTGTCTGAAAATGGTCAATTGTTGATCAGCGCAGTACTGAAGTAAGCATGCAAATAGGCATACATACATATATGCACACACACAAATAAATAACTACATAAATACATAAATAAATACTTGTTTGCCATATTGCTTTAAATTGTAGTCATTGGTTAAAAAATACAATTTTGTTTGATCATGTTTTAAATTTGTAGTTCTAGAATTTTACAGCAAGAAGAAAAACAAAATTTTATCAACCAATAACTCATTTATCAAATACTGAACATTTAACCATAAAAAACACTTTAACTACTTCCATTACAATCAACCAATGACTGTACCCATCAGTTATAGTCATTGTATTGACGTTTTACCCCCCCAAGATTGATTGTGATAAAAATGGCCACAGTAAAATATTATTAATCAAAATCTCCCAGATCTTTATCTTTTTCTTCTCTTCTAACTTCCACATGTTCACAGGAGTACAATATTTTCCTGGAGATGTCCCTGCAGACTGATTATACTTCACTGTTTTTATCTCATCTCCTACTATCTTAAATACTACTTGTTGTGGCTCATCTTCCTCTAATTTGTTTTTAGACCGTTTAGTTTTGTATACAGGTCAGGCATATTTTTATCAATCTCTGAAGAATTTGTGGACAATAATTAATAAAGAGTTAAAGAAATTTAGCTGGAAGGGGAAGAGGGCAAGTTTTAATTGGGGTACGTTGATCCTCCCAATAAAACATGGTAGTTTAGGATTACTTGATTTGAAGGGATATTTTAGAGCTACATAGTTAATGCTCGTATGTTTATTTTTTATATATGTATGTATATATATATGTGTATATATATATATATATATATATATATATATATATATATATATATATATATATTGGAAACACAAGGAGCAGGTTATAAACTGAAGTGGAATAAGATGATGATGATTAAACAGTGGGGGTGAGGAAGTTCAAGAAATAAGGATACAGTGACATTTTGGATGCAGATTCTTATGGAGAAGAATAACAACCATACAGAATATTAAATACATAAGCGTGCTGAAAGTATACTAAAAATTCAGCCAATTCTAGAACGGAGAAATTAGATTTTGTCAGTAGGAATAACTGCAAGTAGGGGTATAAAAACTAGGGAAGAGGGGACTGGAATTTACTGGAGAAAACTGAGAAAGGGACCATATAACCAGAGAAGGAAAGGTAATACAGTGAGATGAGGCCAAAAAGAAATTTGGACTGTAGGTTAGAAACTACCCTCCCTAAAAGGGATTGATATCTGAGTATAGGTAGGACAGGGCTGTCCAAAGTGAAAGACGTGCTATGACAGATTTTTTTAATCTAGAACAGAAGCTGATGTTAAAAAATGATAATTAATAGGGCATATAAAATGCTGCATGATAACTATAACAGTCAGTCAGAAGAGGCCAGAAAAGAGCATGAAGAGAGAAATTGTAAAAGCAAATTAAAAGGAAAAATGGGAGAACATATGCATTGCTTCCAAGTATGCAGCCATGTCCAGTAGGTTTAGGATTTTTGCTTGGAAGTGTTTGTATAGGCATTTTTTAGGTTTATAGTTATGCACTAGGCTAATGTCCACCAAGAATTTTATAAGCCTAGCTGTGCAATACAACCCAATTGTGTCCCTAAGTACATGGGAGTTTATTTGAAGGGGTTATTTTAGTTGGAAAGTTCCTAGAGGTTATGTGGTGGTGGGGGGTACTGACCCAACATGGTACTTGAACCCATGACCCTGAGATTAAGAGTCTTATATTCCACTGACAGAACTAGCCAGGCTATTTTTACCTGAAGCACACTTCAAATAATTTTTCCTGATGTAGATAGAAAATGTCAGAGATGTGATTCTGAAGAAAGTGTTAACTGGGAAACTTGGTCTCTGGAAATATAACGAGTTGGCAGATTTTAAACATTTCCTAACCTCAATTAACTGGAGCTGCTCTGTGTTTGGCATCCTTTGCCAGAAGTCCAGAATGTTTCTGTTTGAATCCATGCCATCAAAAGTGAAAGACAACAAATTAAGCTTATTTTGAGTTTGATCTGCCCTTTTCACCTGTATTTTACTATTTTGCTGCATTAATTTGTGCCTTTTTGACTTTTACTGTTTGTGTCTGCTTATTACTTGCACTTGTTTTGTACTGAAATATTGCTTAGTTAGCATGGACTAGATCCTGAATCTAGCCTGTTTTTCATACACTTGAACTCAAATCCAGCCATCTTACATTAAGAAGGTATCCCCTGCACCCTTATGGCAGAAGGGTGTGGATATAGCCTTCTCTGAGCTAGGGATTGCTGAAGGAAGGATCATTGTGTGACTTCCGACTGGCAGACTAGTTTAAAACTGCTTAATATTGCCTACATATAAGCCACAATTTCTTTCCCTAGACACTCGTCAATGAAGCCCTCCCAGGTTCCCTGCTGCCCTGGGGGAAACGCAGCTACAAACTTCTACACAGCAGGCAACTCAGCTGAGCACTGGGCAGCGTCACCCCACTTTCCACCCCTGATCCTCTATAGAATAAGTCTCCTTGTTGGCAGCATTGCCCCACTTTCCACTCCTGATCTTCTATAGAATAAGTCCCCTTGTTAATCCTGGAGCAATAGCTGATCTAATCTGGCCTCTCAAAAATTAGTATTACCTGCTACTATGGAAAGTCCATTTCCCAGCATTTCTCCAGCCAGCCTGATTGACATGGGCATCCAGAGGCAATGTAGCAATTGCCTCATGTATACTGACAACCACTTGCTCTTAAAGCAAACAGAGTATGTGTGAGATCTAAATATACCATGAAATGAAAATCAGTCCTCTCACATAACAATAAACAAGACATCAAACAAGTTGTCAGCGCACTCAACTCTCCACTCACAAAGGATAAGGTCAAGAAACATAAACCCACATACACAGAGGTACTCACTAAGAGCTTACCAAAAGACCAGAGACCTCCCAAGTGCAAAAAAATGTACACATACTGGAATACGAACAGAATCCACCACTACACATAACAACACTCATATCAGCGTTTCGACAATTAAGCCCTTAAGTCAAAATACCTCAACACTTAATTTCCTAGTCATAGATGACTCAGTAGTGAGACACACACATGTCCCTCTCACCAGGCAGGACAAGGAGAAGGTCACAGTCAGCTGCGTGTCAGGTGCCAGGATTCATCAAATCATGCACGCACTCAAGTCACTTAGCAACAATTAACATTATGACTCTGTCATAGTACATGTTGGAGTGAATGAATTGAGATGTACTTCTCTGGACTATATGAAGAAAGACATGACTGAACGCTCAGATTATGTGTCCCAGACAGGTATGTCCCCTAGCATTCTACTTCACCTATGATGATGCCACAAAACAGAGAAAAAATGATTGATTTCAATAATTGGCTTAGCTTCTGGTGTCACTCCAGGAAGATCCAGTATCTGACAGCCTGAGAAGACTTGGACAACAGACCATGCTGCTTTGCCAAAGATGGCCTTCAACTGTCTCCTCAAGGCTTTTGGATACTGGCAAAGATGCTTGCTTGCCCCATAGTACCTTTTTAGGCAATGTCAAAACAACAAAACTTCTGACATAAAGAAATCCACCAGAGACAAACTCAAAGTCATGCTGCTTAATGCTAGGAGCTTAAACAGGAAACTGCACTCCTCACCTTGGAAGATGCTGACATCTGTGCAGTCACTGAGAATTGGCTCAAGGCCACAGAGAGTACCCCAGATATACAAGGCTACAATGTCTTTCACACATTCAGACTTCATAATGAGTGTGAAAGAACCAAAGGTAGAAGTGTATCCATCTTCATTAAATCCAAATATACTTCCAGACTGGTAAAACAGTATGACTCTTGAGCTACTCCAGGTCCAAATTACTTTAGGCAAAATACCCTACCACACCATCGCTAGCTACAGATTCTCCACCAAACACCAGGTGAAGCACATCGTCTACCTGGACTTGCTGTAGTCTCTCAGTATACAGCCAAACACCTTGGTCATAGGAGGCTTCAACTATCCTTCCATCAATTGGGTGACTTGCATGATCTCTCTGAGGTTCCTGGATTTTGTCAATTCAAATTTCCAGGAACAGATGGTCTCCACCCCCACAAGGGATTCAAATGTATTAGAGGTAGTGCTCTCTACCATGGGGGGTCACTGCACTACCCCCTGTGTGTTGCCGCCCTGGTAAGGTCAGACCATAAATCAATCTTGTTTGAAGTAAGGATTAGACCTGCTACCCCATAGGAGCAAAAAGAAAAAAAACTGAAACATTTCTCCAAGGCAAACTATAGCCTACTAAGCGATGCTGTAACAGGTTTCAAACTCCCTGCTAACACAGCCAACAATAAATCCTATGTAGAAGAATACACAAATGCTCTATGTAGCCACTTAAACAAATGTATTGATTCAGCTGTACCTGACAGGACTAAAACCAGGTCCTCCTGACAAAAACAAGCCACCTTAGTGGACTGCAAGTACAAATAAGTTATGTAAACAACAACAACAACAACAGAAGCAATAAAATGATATCTAAGAACAACAGGGAACTTACACAACAGAGAAAGAAAACCATCCACAGCTTTAACAAGCAAATCAGATATCTTGTAAAGTACTCTAACACTATCTATGAGACTAAATTAGCATCCCTAGCTAACGACATCCATTAGGCATTCATTAGCTATGTCAGAAACCTTAAAGGGAATGTCCAGCTGTGTGCCAAACCTATAGTGGATGGTACCTTCACACTCAACATGAAGAAATTGCCAAGCTGCTAGCTGGCCTCAAACATGGTCTCTGTGGGATGACACAACATCCCAGGTTGCTTACTAAACAATCTAAAACAAGTCCTAGTAGAATCAATCCTCTTTAACATAGCCTGAGCACTGGCTTTGTTCTGACAAAGTGGAGAACAGCAACAGTACTGACCCAGGAAAATATCTACCCATTAGCCTAGCCAGCCTTATCTGCAAGGCCATGGAAAGAATCATTTTGACCTTATCAACAAGAACACAGGTGACTATCAAATCCTTGACCTTACCCAGTTTGGTTTCATCAAGGGTAGATTTTGCTTATTAAACCTGTGGACGTCTTTGAGAATATCACCAAAGGTTTGGATGAGGGCAAAGCAGTACATACCACCTATCTTTATTTAGCCAAGGCTTTTGATGCAATCCCCCACTCAGGGATTATTGAGAAACTCTCCCAGCTGCGGATTAACCCATACATCACTAGATGGATAGCCAACTGTCTCACTGATAGAATGCACACTATCAAGGTTGGGGAGTCCACCTCCACTATCAGACCAACAGTGGAGTACCACAAGGATCTGTGCTGCACTCTACTGTTTTGATCTATTTCTCTCAGGTCCAGGTGAAAGGAGATGGCCTGTGGCTTACCAGGCTTGCAGATGACTGCAAAATGGGTGAAATCATTGAGTCCCCTAAAGATGCAGACATAGTACAGAAGGGGCTGATGCAGACAAATGATTGATGCAAAAATCACAGACTAAAGCTAAATGCAAAAAAATGCCTCATTATCCCATTGGCAAATATGTAGTCTGTGCTAATTATGACATATATAGCAGCCCTCTCAGCTTAAACCCAGTGGTGCCAGACTGGGGAACATAATTTGATAGCAATCTAAACTTCGATCACCATGTGTCCATAGTGGTAAGGAAAGCCTGCATCTCATTAACAACGGCATCACATCCAAGACTAAGGAGCTTATAACTCCACTGTACTCACCCTTATCAGATCACTAGTTGCATACAATGTCCATTCTATATGTATCTCACCAGACACCTGCAACAACTGGAGAGACCTCAGAGGTTTCTAACCAAGAGAATCCAGGGGCTCCAAAATGTGACTTGCATGAAAAGACTGGAAGCCCTTTTACTGTACTCTGTATTATCCAGGCTGCTGAGAGGTGACCTGTGCCTGTCCTACAGAGCAGTGTCTGACTCTGCCCTAATGGAAATGCTGCTCATCCACAAATCAAATGGGGTAGAGTCATTTGCTCCAGGAATCTCAACCTAGCCAGTGATATTAGCAGAATATGTTAGAGAGACAGCTATATCTCCCAGAGATTTCCACTCCTCTGGAATAAGCTCCCACTTCACGTAAAGCAGAGCTGCTCAATGACTCTATTTAAGTGCAACCTTGACAATTGGATGGGTGACCATAAATCCACCCCTGCTTTGGCACCTATGGCCCTCATGGACAGGGGTATCAGTGCCGATCTACTAACAATGACCATCTAAGTATGGTCAATTAAGGTACATGGGTTTTTACACTGCTAGGCTTCGAAATGCCCTAGGGCCATTAACCTAGTAACCTCCTATGAACCTATGAAATGTTGGGGTAGCAAATGGCTGCAAATAAGGAAGTAATTCTCTTGAACTTGGGCACAGTATCAGAATTGCCTAGACGTAATAAGGCCATATTACGTTTAATACTGTTGGTTGCCAAAAAGCAATTACAAGAAAATTTAAACCAACTGTATTTGAAGTATTAAATATTGCAAAAGAGGTAAAATAATTGAAAGAGGGCTATTTTGAAAGTAATTGAGAAAATTACATAAAAATAAATGAAATTTTATGGAACAATAATATTCAGAAGAAGGAGTCAGTTTTAAGGGAAGGCAGAAACTGAGCAATTAATGTGATGTTGGACTGAAAATGTAGTTATAACGAAAGTGACAAAACATATGTGGTATATAATTTATGTATATAGAAAAAATGGTAATGTGGCTTGTTTTCTTTTCTAGTAATGTATATGTGCCTGTGCCTTAAGTAATAATTTAATAAAGGTGTTTTTAAAAAATGGCAGTGTAAAGTATTTCACCTAGCTTTACATAAATGCATAGTAGTCCTATAAAGCCAATCAAATGACTGTTTAACTTGATCATGACAGCACTGTCAGTCATTTTTTGCACTCATAGCCCCTGTACCTAGCAACTAAATCCCCATTGTTGAGTGTTTCTACCTCAGATGTCTGATTCTAGTAACAACGGCCACAGTATCATATTGCAAGTTTGTTTCATACAAACCCATGATAGCTGCAGTAAAGTATTTCAACTTATGTCTTAAAAATGCTTACTAGTTTTGTAACACCATATTAATTATGGCTTAACATTTAATTTTATTTTTTATTTTACATTAGTTTACCGGGAGAGTCCCACTGGGCATACAACCCTTTTTCAGCTGAGGCCTGGGGAGAAAAGGTGCATTGTTAGTAAACTATTTTGTTAGTAGAAAGAAAATTGTATAATACAATAAAGAAAAAAATAGTAACAGATATTCATAATGGTAAAAATACTAGAACAAAATAAATTGGTCAAGTGGGAGACAAGACCAATAATCTTGTATAACAATGCTCTAGAAGACAGTTCTTACAGTAGTAGCAATTAGTGACACTGTATACAATAAGAGTGCAATTACGATACTTAGTCTTATATACACATAGCATAGCAAACTGAAGACTTAAAATCTGGTAGATATTAACAGTGAGAAAGAAAAAAAACAACATAAGGTAGTCATATGGCTTAAATTCAATGCTCATTACATATGCAATTAAACTTTTAAAATCAGCTAGTTCCATGGTTTGGGCTACCCATGCCCAGTACATGTACAAGTCCAGGAATTGGTGAGGTGGGCTTTAATGTGATGCTTGAAGTTTTTTAAACTAGTTATAGTTCTAGTTTCAAGTGATAAGGCATTCCACAGTTTAGCAATGTAGTAGGTATATAGAGTCACCTGAGCTATTTTTACTCCTGGTTACTTCAATTAGAGCTTTATTAGTGGATCTTAGTGGATGGGTACTTATATATGGATTGAGAAGGTCTTGTAGAGCTGGTGTTTTATCGGGTTTATAGTACATTTGGTGGGTGGTAGAGAGTTGTGTGAGAATGAGTTGGTGGGGTAGTTCTAACCAAGATAGTTGTCTTAGGGCCTTAGCTATCTTATTATAGCAGGCATCTAGCTTGCTTAGTTTTGGAGGTTGACAAGGATGGGTGAGGCGTATAGTAAAGTTGACAGAAGATGAGTTCTGACTGTGGTTATTCTGGAGTTTGTGGTTAGGTAGTTTTTGCATCTATATAAGGTACCTGTTTTCTTGTGTACTTTTTTTACCGTTTGGGCAATGTGTAAGTCGAACTTCAGATTTTGATCAATAACAACACTGAGACATTGGGTGGATGGTACTGGTTCAAAGTCTTATTACTGGATGTGATGTTGAAGTAAGTAGATTGGGATTTGAATTTAGAGGAGCGGAAGAGCATGAATTTAGTTTTATTTGGGTTCAAGATTATTTGGGCAAATGCCAACCATGATTCAATAGCATTGAAGGATGTTTGGATTAAGTTCTGTTGTTCAGGTAGAGTTGAGGCAAAACGTATGATAGTGGAGTCGTCTGCATACTGTATAAGGGTGGCTAGAGTTGTAGCATTATGGAGATTATTTGTAAAAAGGTTAAAAAGGAGGGGACCAAAAATAAGGGAAAAAGACCTTTGTTCCACCGTACCACTTGTTGCTGATCTATGAGGTAATTCTGAAACCAGGCTAGAGTGGAGTAGCTTAGGTTCAGTTTGGACAAGGTAGTCAGCAGTTTGTTATGAGACATGCATTGAAGGCTTTTGATAAGTCCTAAAAGATTGCTGATACTAGTTCACCTTTATTTCTAAGTTGACTGATGGTGTTAGTGAAGCTAATAAGGGCCGTGGTAGCACTATGGTATAGGTAAAAGCTGTGCTGAGTATTTGTAAGTAATTTATTGTCTAGGAGATGGTTAAGTATTTGGGTATGAGCAAAAGATAAGAAGGTAAGTGCCACAGAAATGCCTTTGCAACTATGCTGCAGTTATAGCAACTTTTTTTCTTGTGTGCACCTTAGACATTTAGTTCTGAAAAAGGAGGGGTCATAGTAATGTATTTTAAATTTAATACAAATATGTATTTTAAATGTAATACAAATATATAGTAGCCATTATATTCAGATTTCACACAAATACCATCTAGGCTGTTTAAAATAAGCATGTGACAAGAGGACAAGAGGGTAAGTCACTTTCATCCACAGGCATACCCCCACTCTCACCCTGTAGCTATTTATTTATTTATTTATTTATTAACATTTGTTAACCGGTAAAGTCCACTGGGTCAGGGACCCATTTTCAGTGGAAGCCCGGGGAGAAAAGCTCCACATGTATTACAAAGTTTACAATGTTTAACATTGATTCAAACAACCTTTACAGCTATAATAGGCAAAAACATAGTACAATATATCACTTCATATGGTTTATATTAATATGCATTAGGACTCATTAAATATGGGTAGAAAAGTTACATATGTAGAAAAAGTATGGAATTTGAAACAGTTCTTTCTGTGGTGAGAGTGAAATAAATTGCATAGTAGGCAAAGAATAATTATTATGACTGGTTATAACAAGTTGCTCCATTCTGGTATTTGGTAAATGTGCAGCTTAAGGAGGTTTGTTTAAGTGGCAGGAGCAGGATGGATTACATAGAAAATGTGTTTTTAGAGATAATGTAAACATATATGGGTGGTTAATTTGGATTATTTGAGATGGAAGGTTGGTTCATAGTTTGGCAATGGTGTGGGAGTACAGGCATTGCCAACTCTTTTGCTGAGTTTTGTTACAGTTAGTGGGAATTTACAAGAGGACCTTACTGTTCTTGTAGGAGTGTATGTTTGTAGGATTGAGTTGAGTGCTGGGCAGTCGTTAGGTTTGTAGGTTAGTTTGTGGGCTAAGGTTAGTTGGGTTACTGGAGATGGTGGGGAAACTCGAGCCATTTCAACTCAGTGATAGCTTGGCAATGATGAGAACGGTATGGTTTGCCGGAGGTGAATTTGGCTATTTTATAGTAGCAGGACTGTAGTTTGTTACTGAGGGTTGAGTGCAGATTAGTAAAAATGGCAGTACCATATAGAAGGGAAGGGATGAGTAAGGTATTGACAAGTTTTGTTCTGGTGTATTTATCCAGGTAAAGCTTGTGGCGATATAGTTTGCCTAATTTGAAGTGTGTTTTCTTTATTGCATTAAGGAGATGTTGTTCATAAGTAAGTTTCTTGTCTATTGTAATTCTTAGCAGTTTAGCTGTTTTCATCAGTTCTATTTCTGTACCATCTTTAGCATGTATTTTGAAGTCAACGTCAGGTGATTTTGTAGAGAAAAGTAAAAGTTTAGTTTTTTTTAGAGTTTAACATAAGTTATGTATTAATAAGCCATGATTCGATAGATGCAAAGGCCTGTTGCGTAACTGTGAGGAGATCTGGGAAATTGTTGGAGGTGGATATTAGCGTAGAGTCATCGGCATATTGGATAAGGTTTTGGATGTGGGGGGCTTTGTGAAGATCACTGATAAAAATATTAAGCAGTAGTGGATCTAAAATGGATCCTTATGGTACCCCTATGTTATCAGGTTGATAGCCGGATTGTACATTAAGCCACCTTACTGATTGTTCCCTATTTTGAAGGTAAGAGGTAAACCAGTTGAGGGATTTTGGGGAGCAACCTAATTGTGATAGTTGAGTTAGTAGCTAAGTATGTGAGACTGTGTCAAAAGCCTTAGATTGGTCTAGTAAGATTACTGAGGTAGGATGATCTGCATCTATGGCTTTGTTAATGGTGTCGGAGAAGGAGAGTAGGGCAGTGTTAGTGCTATGGCCTGAATAAAATCCATGTTGGGTAGAGGATAGAAGGGCATTGTCAGTGAGGTGTCTAAGTAGTTGTGTGTGAACACATTTTTCTAGGATTTTTGATAGTGGAGAGAGTATAGAGATAGGGTGATAGTTAGAAAGTTTGTGTAGTGGGGTAATAATGGATTTTTTTCATAGATAGGGATAGCTGCTCTGTTAACTAAGTATACCCAAATGAACAACTGTGATAAAAACTAATGGCTACAGTAATTGATTTTAAGGTTGTTTCAAAAACACAGTAGCCACATTAAACCATTTAACATAGGAGAGGACTGGGGATCTCAGATGTGAATTATCTCCTTCCTCAATTCCAGGGTACCTGGTTTGAGTCCTTCCATGTCTACTTCCATACCGAGACTCTAAGAAAGTCATATTACCAGACAGTGCTCCCAGGTTACTCCTGAGAAAGGATACCTGTGTCATGTAGGCTTAACCAGTTAACAATCTCAAAGTTTTTAGTGTTTATTTAAGCAAGCTCATTGCCTTAAAATAAGGCCTACAAGGAGCTTGCCACATAGTGTTGGATCACATACCCAGTTGTCCAACCAGTAATCCAACATTTTCTTAAATACCAGTGGACTGCTTGGTTTCCTTATTCTATTCATTCCATAACAAGTCACCAATGAAAAGATATTTTTCTTAAAACACTATTACAACAAGAATCATCCATAAAACCAGTTTTATTCCTGGTGCCTATAGTGTGATTATTAACTTCAACTCCCAGGTTAACTACTAGTTGATCATAATGGACACACTTGTACATAAGTACCACATCACACCTTATTAACATGTAACTGATACTAAATAATGGCAGTCTTCCTAGTCTGTTCATATAGTCCAGTTCCTTAGCATGAGCTATTTGCTTTGTAAAATGCCTCTGAATTCTTTCTAACCTTCTCATATGAACCTTATTATTTGAACAGACCACTACACAATGCTCAACATATGTCATAACTGCTGATGTATAAATAGGTTATATAATTTGCTTATCAACATTAAATATTTTGCTTAAGATGTCTTCTATAGACATCTGACATTTCCCAACAACAGTCATAAGATTATCTTCAAATGTAAATCGGCAATCAACCAACACTCCAAAATCTCTCATTGCACTCACATTATTCAAGACTATGCTTATCAATGTTTGTAAATCTGACTCTTGACCAAGTTTGTAATTTGTCCATAAAATTATGCAGCCTAAATTGGCATTTCAAGTTCATAGCAATAGCCACTACATTGGTATCTTCAACAAATGTACTAAATTTAGGAAAGCCAGACAAAAAATAGCAAACAAATGGGGCCCAAACATATCCCTGGAGGACTCCCATTCTAAAGTTTTGGAAAGAAAGAGCACACTTCTGATTTTGACCTGACACAATCTTTCTTGAAACCAGTATCTTACCCAACTAATGATATAGCCATTAAAGTTAATTTTTTTAATTATCCTCAAGACATGGACATGAGGGGAAAGAATCAAAGACATTTTAAGGTCCAAATAAGCAATCTTGACTGAAAGATCTTGATGCAAAGCTTCCTACTTCATTTGTTTGAAACTTAGCAGATTGGAAAGACAAGATGGCTTCCATAAAGCCATGCTGATAAATATTAGGTCCTGTATGCATGGTCTCAGCGATGTAGTCATAAACTATGCACTCAAAACATTTCCCCAGTATACAAGTTAAACTTATCAGTTGAAAGTTTTCAATGGAAGTGGGAGCGGAGCATCTCCTTCAAAAATGAGCACAAAAATTCCCTCTCTCCAAAATGGTGGAACATAACATTAAAAATGCTCTGAAATAAAATTTTCAAACTTTGCGACATAAACTTAGCAAAGTTAAATAAAAAATACCCATTCAAATCATTGGGGCCCAGCTGCTGTAGGTGTCTTAATAGAGATAATAACTGAAGAAATGTCTCAGAGATTGCCAATTGATGAGCCAATACCAGGGACAAGTCCAAACAGAAATCAGTACTAGATTTATTTTTTTAAGCATGGATAACTTAACAGCAAAGGTGCTGACCAATAGGTTGGAGTCAGTCACCAAAAACCATGTTGCTTCACTGTAATGTCTGCTTGTTTTTCTCTCCTATAATTTCTCAGGTGTTTAAATAAAGATTTTCTCTTTTGTGTTACATAAGAAGCTGACTTTAATTTAAACTTAAGTATATTAGCAATCATCAGTTTTCAAATCTCAACCTATCCTTGTTATATCTAATTTTGCTTGACACACTAGACCCCCTTCTGTAAACCACCCAAATCTGCTTTTTCTTTCTTTTCTAGTTTATAAATCCATCACTGATAATTACTTACATCCTCACTGCAAGCCATTAGTGGTACATATTTCTTTACCAAATAATTGGAAAAATTATAAAAAAAAAAAAAATCCCAGGCATCAAAAATAGATTTATACATCAATTTTTTTTTCCATATCCATGTTTGTAATTCATTTATTATTGCCAGGTAGCCTGCTTTGTAAAAAATCTCTTATTTAACTTGTATTCAGAAACTAGGTCTGCTATATCGGAACAAAAAATTCCTAACCCCTGAATCTAGACTTACCCTGGGCCAGGAACTCTTCCTCCCCTCCCTCTTATATGCTGCCCCAGTTCTTACCAATATCCAGGCCTCCACTCTAAACAAACTGCAACAGACTTACCGTAAAATAGCCAGATTCATTACTAACTCCCCGTACAACTCACACCACTGCATTTCTTTAAACTCTCTTCAGTGGCTTGAACTTCCCCAGTTTCTGCTATCTTATCAATTTCATATGCTACACTCTATTCTTTATAAACCCTCCTTCTGTCCATCTCTATCTTCCTTAGTCTGAATCTACATCCCATCCAGGACCCTACATACTTCTAACCAACAATTACTTGATATCTACCACCCAAAAAGGTCAGTAGGCAAACTACTCTGCAAACACTCCCTTGCCCATGCTTGGAACAAGCTTCCCCTTGACTTACGTTCAATCTCCCACACCTCACACTTTAAAAATGAACTAAAAGCTTATTTTCTCAATTCCAGAACCTGCCCTTGCCATGACCCTACCTAGTCTTCCTTCCCTTTATGTACCCTCAAAAGGACCATACTTAGTACCTCATTACACCTCTCTCTCCAATGTGTCTACTCTACATTTGCACAATTTTATACAAACAAAAAATGTTTATTGTTGACCTATTGAGCTATATCAATGTAAAATTGTTACTTAGCTTCTTTTTAATGCAACTTTAACTTTATGCATGTAACCCAACATATGTGAATAGTTTTGCTATAACTGCTATTATATCAATATTGTTTAAAATTGTACTTGTTTTAAAATGTATTACTGGAGCTTTTCTCCTCGGGTCTCTACTGGAAATGGGCCACAAGCCCAGTTGGACAAACCCAGTTAACAAACATCAATAAAATAAAAAAATAAAATATATCCACAAGAACACCTTTAACATCTTCAATTTTTAAATCCTAGGAGACATCCATGTGGTCAAAATCCCCAAGTTCTTACAATATTTCATATTTTTTATATGTTAATGTGGTCGTTAACTAACACAATATCCAAGATATTTCCCATTGCAGTAAGTTTATCAACTGATTGTATGTTTCCATAGTCTTTGCTAAATTCTGGTAGTTGTCCTAATATACTGTGAACTTTTCCAGCAGAAATACCCCAAAACACATTTAGGTCATGTAAGTCATCACCTATCATATCATAGCCACCTAAAATCATAGTAAGGATAGCCTCAATAAATGTAAACTTTTCCTCCTTGAACTGGTAGGGAGGTCTGTAAACAAACAATTTACCATTCATATTTACTCAGATTCAATTCTCACCCTAATCATTTCTTGATTATACCTCCTGAAAATGAGAGTTGAGTAAGCTTTGTTTAATATATGCTGAGACTTCCACTCCCTTCCAATCTTTCCGAAAGGCAAGCTAACCATTGAAGCCAGGTAAGGTAATGGATTGATTAGTATCAGAAATCCATATTGTTTTGATCAAAACTACATCATAAACATCTCCAGCAAGTCTATGAAGTCATTGAAATTGTCATAAAGGCTTCTAGCATTAGATATAAACCATCTTAACCTTTTAAAGACATTGGCATTCCTTCTCACAGGTGAGAGTTTTTTAATAAAAAAGACTAACAAACTTTAATATAATAAAACTAAATAAAAACACAGATGAAAATGCAGACATTACAAAATAAAATGCTAAAAAGGCCTTCCAAAATGCAAGAAATGCCCCATAATTAATGTTATGTTATCACATGTAGTCATTTGGTTTCAATCCATGGATAGTCTGAATTGGTGAGCAAACTTGCCCCTCATTCCCACTGTAAAATTTAACATTTTCTCCACGACAAGTAGTTTGTTTTCTCCATAGATTGCCTGATACCACAATGACCAGTACTATTCCACCTTCTCATAAATGCTGCAAACGTGAATTTGTGGATAACTCACGAAAAGCAACATCAAGTGATAATGCATAAGAATAGCATAGAGAACAAAAAATCTTAACATTGTAGGTATTCAAGCAAACTTTACCGCAAATGTATTAATTGACAGGTCAGAGCATTGCGGTAGACACCCACACCCTTACTTTATCCCATGTATCAGTTGATACATAGTAACTCTTAGGTATCAGTAAATGAAATGTGATTATCTGAAGAATGATGTACACAATTTAACATCCCGGCAGTTAAAGCCATTTTCTTGACTGTGTATACCTCAGGCATTTGATTGTGATAAAATAGCATCCATAGTACATGGATAATTTTCAGCTTTATTTCAGTAAATGAAATCTGACACTTAAAAAAAACACCTCTTTGCTCAAGAATCATGGATAAAACCAAACAGAGCATAAAAAAGTCTAAAATCTCAGTCTCTTAGCTCAAGAATCAGTGAAATAAGAGACACAGTCAAACAATAATGGAGCAAAGAACCAACGTCAGGGACAACATATTTTTATATTGTTTGGACTTCAGACCAGCCCTTAGGAAATCAGTTTAAACATATATAAATAACAGATGGCATCTTTCTCCTTTTAAAAAATATAGTTGCATTGTTCTCATTGGTAGTCTTCTCACTGTTTTTAACTCATAGTGCCAGGTGGGCTTAATCCTATTTTAAAAGGCTGTTAGAGGTGTAGCCAGGAAATTACAAATCTTGCACACCACCATTTGCATAACAGATACTGGCTGTTGTCAGATGTCAGAGTACCAAATTACACTGCTGTGAATGTACAGCACCTCCACCCCTTAAAATTCACTACTGTATGTTATCTCTTTGGCCACGTCAAACAGAATGTCTTTTCTTTAAAGAGCTACACTACAACAAGTCTCTGTAGAACAATGCAGCAGTACTGTGACAAGCTTCTATGCCATATTGTGGCAGCCAATCCCACAGATGCCCATTTACACCAGTGTTGGGACTTAACACCAGGTTTTTATGTCATGTCAAAGCAGCCAGTCCCAGAGATCTGAATATACCAGTATCGGTGCTCAGCAGCAAATGGGAATGCTACATCATGGCAGTTAGTCTCACAAATCTGTTCACACATATAATAATATGTAGCGCTAACATTCGTCTGAGCCAGAACATGGAAGCTGGTCTAACATCCATCAGGCAATCTTGGCCAAAACATACAGTGTACTCAACACTGATGCATCTAAGCCCACCATGATTAGAACTTCTGAATTCAAGGAATTTAAAAAGACATACCTATTGAAGCTATATGATGAGTTCGCAAAATTCAAATGTAAACTTTCAAGCCTCTGTGCTGCCTTAGCTGTCACCTGTACCAATAAGTTTTACTCCAGTGTAAGAAAAAGTATAAACCAAGCTGTCAATATCAAAATTATTTATACTACGGAAAGTAAAAATAAACCATTTTGCTGGCATGCAATATTATTAAGCCATATAATAAAATAAAAATGTCATTATGGCCTACAATAAATCAAACTCTACCCATATTTATGACTATCATAAAGCTCATCAAAAATCAGAAAGTTATCATAAGGATGATTATTGTGGAGCATAACTCAAAATTAAAATCCACAGACAAAGATATCAGGAATCTTTCTTTAACTGCATCAGATTATTAAGATATATTAGTTAGGAGAACCCTAAATTGATGGACAAGGTTATTTACCATCCTGGCCCTAAAGATATAGCCAATAAATATGCAGATAAAATTATGCTAGCTGCACACCAGAAACCAAAGCCATAGCATGGGGGGGGGGGTGCTGCCCCAAACACTGGGTGCCGGGACTGTAGAAGATCTACAAACTGGTCCCTGCAAGTTTTGTTGGACATCTGGGCAAGACAGCAGTATCCATAGTCATTTAAGTAACTGCAATTGAGATTGTGGCCATTTACATAATTTGGTTCTAGTGTGTGTGTGTGTGTGTGTGTGTGTGTGTGTGTGTGTGTGTGTGTGTGTGTGTGTGTGTGTGTGTGTGCGCACGTGCAAGTGTGTCTATATGTTTGGAACTATAGCATAAGGCTACTACTTCTCTTTCCTACATCTTCTGAAAGATATTTCAGACAAATAGCTATTATTTTGAAACATATCTCTTTACTTATCCAGTGGACTTTTTTTTTTTTTGCTTTATTTTTCTGCAACTCTGAAGTGAGGGTGCCAATTAGGGAGTTAACTGGGGCATCAGTTGACCTAGCTGCATCTCTGCCAGAAACAATTGTTGAAGTTTAACAAATTCCTGAGTTTCATTACTCCCCCAAGATTATTATTATGGAATATGTTTTAATTGCACACTCCAAAAATAAAATACCACCCATATGAGTTTTGATACCATATTTGGCAGCTTAACCATCATCACCAGACACAACCATTCTGAATCTCTCCTAAACTGTTCATCTTAAGCATAGCCACAGGTAATGCTGAGTTATAGAAAATGGCATTAATTATACCCTCCAGAAAAGCACCCCAGTAAACATCATATAGCAGTATAGCTGGAGGGTGGAATAATAAGATGTTAAGATGTTTACTTCACAGCCACAAAGTGCAGGTTTTGATTCATGATCTTCAAGGTCAGTTAGCCTAGTACTTACCTATCAGCATAATAAGTGTCATTTCCAGAGCCATACAATGTATTCATTTATATCTGATTTCATAAGCATTTATATAAAAAATGTTTTGTCAAAATGAGATAATATCTACTGAATTTAATTAACTCTTTCAAGAAAGTCACTGAAGCTGTAGAGAGCAACCATGCATTTTATACAATGTATCTGGATCTATCCAAGATCTTTGGCATTATTCCCCTTACTGGTATTCTAAATAAGCTTAAATTCAAAATATAAACCCTTGTGTTATAAGACAAACAGCAAGCTGACTGATAGAATGAACCCATATAGTCAAAGTAGCAGGTTGCACCTAGAAAGCAAATGTCATTATAGGCCTTTCTCGCGACTCAGTGCTAAGTCCCTTCTTTTCAAGGTCTGCTTGCTGGATCTACAAACCATTAATGCAGACATCTCACTGTCTAAACATGTAAATATGCCAATAATGACATTCGCTCAGCAGCTGATACTTGTAAGGGTAAGCCATATCAGTCAGTGGTGTATTAGAAAATGGACTTAATTGCAAATAAGTGTAGCATTGCCACCTTTCATAAATAAAACATATTAGCACCTTAGATTATAGATGGCACCCCATTCCAGAATGATATGACCATCACAGATTCTAATAGCCTAGAACACAACTCCCTAGCTTTTAACTACCATATCTTTTGGTCTAGCCCAGTTAATATATAAAACTATCTCATCCAAGTCAATGTTATCTTTTGTCTATACTCTGCTCTGATCAGATCAATTATACAAGGCAATGCCTCCTTTTTGTGTGGATCCATATACTATAAACACATGACACAGCAGCAAAGACTCCAGAACATGCCTTTCAAATTGCACCCTTTGAAAATCTGAACAAAGTCTATTGAATGGTAGGTATATCTGGCAAAAAAATCTCTACAGCTATTTAGCCTTACATTTGCAAACCTAATAGCATGACTTATATTTCATCCAGTGGGTTATCATCACTCAAAAGCACAAGTTTATAAAGCAAAGTGACAAAGTGATGCAAAATATAAGATAAAACTTAAGCTTCAATTCTGAAAGATGAATGACAAGAAAGCAAAGCAGCATAAAAATAAATACACATTGTTTCATAAATGCACATTGTTTTATAAATGCACATCATGGCAGCATGTGTGATGAGTGTAGGGCCAGTAAAGTTGTTAGCCCTAAAAGCAACCACATAATGACTCTGGGAAGAATTTTTCTCAGAGCCACATGTTCCGGATCTGAACCTTGCCATCACAATGAACAAAACATGCTGGAAGGATAGGTTCCAGACACTCCCCATACGCTGGAACAGACTGCCTATGCATGTCAAGCAGAGCGCCTCCTTGGCCCTCTTCAAAATGAACCTTGAAGATTGGATGGGAGATAGGAAATTCACCCTGATGATCACGTCAGTCACCCTGCTAGACAGGGGTCCAGGGAAGTAAATATTGTGGGAAGAAATATCCAGGGAATTGTTATGGCTAGGCTTGTATAGGCCCTAGGGCCGATAGCCTAGTACCAACCTATGAACCTGTGAACCTATATGCCTTAACTCCTCTAAGATAATATACAGTGCAGCACAACACAGTAAACTGCTTTACTTCAACACATCAGCACACTACACAAAGACGCATCCTTTTACCTATATGGCAATTGCTGAATGTCCTTTGTACAGTGGCTAGCTCTTGGGTTCCTTCAGGGGGTCAGTTCTACTGCAGGGATAACCAAATCCCTTTCTCTAGGGATGAACAATAGGCTGTCAGCCTCTGGATACTTCCCATGTTACCACTTCTCTCTTACCTTAGCAAGGTCATTGGCAGAGCACAGTTTGCATGAGTACTAATGCAGTGCTTCTGCAACCATAGGATTAACTTCCTGGGTTCACTTAGGATCCTGGAATTCTAGTAGGGTTAGGAGAGGGATAACTGAGTGGCTGATGACTTGCTCTGCAGGCCTGACTCCTAATGGAAAATGGGTGAAGGGTTGATGCATGTTTTGTAATGTATTGAATGAAATAAGGCAACATTTCACTGAATATTTATTGATCACTCACAAGTGGAAACAGCTATGTGCAACTTCAATGGAATATATACTAACTCCTAGATTATGGTAATTGAGTAAATTATATTCACATCACAGTACAGGGATGTCAGCATTAGTACATAAAAGTAACAATGTCTGAGGTGTTGTTGCACCTCATGTTGGTTAGTTGAGGACTGCAAATCTGCCCATGCAGATATCTATCAATGCTATTTAGAGTTGAGATGAGTTGAGTAAATTGTGAGTTTCACTGTTTTATTTAGAAGTTGCACATTACTGTTTGCACTCATCAGTGTAGAATAGTAATATGTTGAAGTATGGCCATACACCACACCTGCAATCCTTCTGTTAGAAAGCACAAATGTCATAAAATTACAAGGCAACTCACTATGTATGATGGAATCAGGTATATGTAGAATGTGCTATGCCATCATCATAATGGGGATCCACTAATCTGTATATCCCCTTCTCACTTGCAAAAGGTAACAAATGGAAGGGCAGCAAGTTAATGCGAGACTTTTGGCCATGGCTTATGGGGAAGGTCAGCAGAGTCGTGGAGGATTAAAAAAAAGATTTATACAAAGTTTAGAAAGACAGTTAAGCTATAACTGTGTTATTAAATCAGATTGATGTAAAGTAACTAAAACCTGATTTCTTTTAATATTGTATGCTTTTTTTCAAAATGTTGCACTCTGCTCAGCATACCTTATCTGCCATCATTTTTAAAATTTACACTTGGATAGTAATTAACAGAAAAAGTTTACTCACTGGGCTTAGAAAACTGCTTAAACAAACATGCAATGCTGCTGTAGGAAAGCTTCTCTGGACTTGTCATTTTTATTTCAGTTTTACTTACTCACACAACTTCCCAGATGTAAAATTCAAAGGTTCTGACTGTACCTGTCATGTTGGTGTACCAGACCATAGAGCAGATGTCTGTGAGTCGGAATGCTGCCTTCAGTGTTTCTCAGCTGCATTCCTTTACCAGAATGTTTCCTGCCTGTTTGCTTGTTCCAAATTCCTATTGTGCAGCTAGAACTGCCATCTCTTTCTTTTCAAGTTCCCTTTTCCATTAACATTGCATTTCTACCTGTCTCTCTAGAGCTATCAGTGAGTCTAGCAAGCTTTAAAGAACTGCTTTTGAGTCGTGTTAATCTGTATATAGTCAAGTTCATGGCCCTACTAACATTATCATGCTGAGAAGTAAACCTGACCTACAGAAATCATAATTTAAAGTGGTACTAAGAATTTCATGGCACCTTGTAATTTTCAATTTAAAATTGGTATTTTCCAGCACATTCAGGGCAGCTGAGCGGTATGCTCCAGAAGTTTCTAATTAAAATGATCACCAGACTAAAGACCCTTAGCTAACAACACAGGCTTGAAACTGTAATGCTTTACTCTGTCATATATAGGCTCCTGTGTAGTGATATATATTTGTGTTATTAGGGACACAATCTTCCTTGATATCCTGCACCTTAACAAAACAAATAGTTCCACAAACACTCTAAATGTTGACTTGAATTTCCATCAACAAAGAAATAAGGCATTTTGGAGGAAAACATTATTGCTGATTACTTTATCCATCTCTGTAATATGTTACATAAAAGAGTGATAACCCCACATGCTTGATGGTGCCCATAAGTGCATCCTCATCTTGACTTATTTTTCATTCCTGGGGGACCTATGCCCTATGAGGGTGGATATTGACAAGGACTAATTCTGCCTTGTATACTTAATGAGTCTGTGAATCCATAGATGTTGCAGTGGCTAATCATAGAAATAAGACTTTGATAGCCAACTCAAGCCCTATTACTGTGTGGTCTAAATGCCTGTGACCATTTGGCTTTAGCATTATCTAGTCACAAACTAGATATTGCTAGAAAGACACTACCCACAGCAAAGGATATGTCTTGTTTTTATTTTTCCAATTTAATCTAATCATGATCAGCATGGGGGTGGGGGTGAATCCTGCATACCTTTCAACTTAATTTGCTCAAAATTTGGGACATAGCCAAAATAAGTGGGGGCCAAAACTCAGGAACAGTCCTGTTTATAAATATTAACATAATTTACTTAAAAAATAGAGAATAGCAGATTTTGCATCAATGTGTATTTTCTGAACATGAAGAAATATGAAACTCTAATGTTTAGTATTATTGACTAGTCTGAAATTATAGATGATGAACCAGAAAATCAGGGACAAGCCACAAAATATAAGGCAAAATCAGGGAAGGTGAGAAGTACTGTTTCCACCATACCCCTCAACTTCTTTACTCATAGTCAAAAATAGGGGGGGGGGTCAAAATCAGTGATAAATTTTAAATATCGGGCCAGATTCATTAACATCTACACTAAGTGTACATGTTCTGTATTCAAGAACAACCCTATGCATTTTTATGCTTTCTAGTCACTCAGAAAGATTCAAAGTGTACATGTAGTCTTCACTTTGTGGTAACTGTCATGAATCCTACTCAATATTTAAGGCTCCAAGAAAATCAGTATGAAAACTAAAATTAGGAGGAAGAAGGTGTGAATTTTTATTGTGCTGTCTGTTCACTTAGGATGGTGTACACTTAATGTACAGTTAGTGTAGGCATTAATGAATCCTAGGTATTACTTTAATACTCTTAAAAAGATAATAGGATAACAGGTTTTGCATCAAGATGCATTTTCTAATCAACAAAAAGTATGAAACTCAATTGTCTGGCATTAATAACTTGACTGTAATATATAGTGGCAATTTACTAGAAATTCAAAACTTTTATAAGGGATGGGACAAACATATGAAGAAAATATTTGGAGGGATGTTCTGCAAAATCAGGAACATCTGAGATATATGATTTCCTCATAATTGCTGAGATAAGTAGCAATGAAAGCACAAGGTACACACACACACACACACACACACACACACACACACACACACACACACACACACACACACGTGCGCATGCGTGCGGGCGCGCACACACAAACACTGAATTCAGGACTCCGGTGCCCCTTTTCTGAAAAAATGCATGCAACTGTAGATTGCATATGTGCACCAAGATCTGCGACAATTATTCATCAGATCCATGGTACTCCCTTTCTTTAGCTGCCCTTTGTATGTTGTTGCCTGGCAGGATATTTAAAAAAAAAAAGACTTACCATACACTACCACGTCTATCACTGTTGCTCTTCTGCAGGTTTATATTCAAAGCAGCTAAAGCACAATACTCCTGTACTGGCCCTGCCCTCTCACAGCTGTGTGCCCAAGGCGGCCACCAGAATTAACCATATCATAATCTGCCAATGACTTAATCTATCTACTGCTATGATTTAGGCATAACACTATAATATTTGGCCACAGATTTTTGCATTACTTCTCTTAGATTTACTGATTTTCTTCTGATTTTCCTTGTAAGTGTAGAACTGTGCATGGGTATATACATTATTATATAACTGAAATATGCCCTTATAAAGATTCATTATAACCAGAGGCATAGCTTGCTCAACCATCAGCCTGTGTCAATGCCAACTGTCTTCCTGCAGTCACTACACAATCTACACACTCCCTCCACCCATCAAAAAAGTGTGCTCCTACAATTGATACACCAACCAGATAGCTAGATACATGGCATGCCCCATCCCGCCTGCCCCTGCTTTTCAATGAAAGAAAAAAGTCCACAATAAGGTTCCTCAGGTTTCTGAAATGCTGGAGCCATTCAGTTCCTGTTCTTATGCCCTGCCCCCAACCCTCCCTCCTCACATTTCAGTAAAATAAATAAATACATAAATAAATAAATAAACAGAAAAAAAAATCATTTTTCTTTTTAACTTTAGCAAGTTGCTACAGTTTATGTCCTCCATGGATCACTACAGTGCTCAGGTTTTCTTCTTATTTTTCTTTCAACTGTTCCCATTAGGGGTCGCCACAGCAGATCATCTGTTTCCATTTCTTTCTATCCTCTGCATCTTTCTCTGTCACACCAGCCACTTGCATGTCCTCTCCCACCACATCCATAAATCTTAACTTAGGCCTTCCTCTTTTCATCCTTAGCATCCTTTTCCCAATATACCCAGCATCCCTCCTCAGCACATGTCCAAACCAACATAATCTTGTCTCTCTGGCTTTGTCTCCAAACTGTTTAACCTGGGCTGACCCTCTAATATATTTATTCCTAATCCTGTTGCAGGAAATATATATCAAAACAATAAATATAACCAAACTGCGGTGGTGCAGAAAGATATTTAATAAATAACACTCACTTGTTTCAAACAAAACAATACAAATTATAAAAGATGACCACTTCCGTACCAGTCTAGGTACTTCATTAAATATCTTTTTGCACCACTGCAGTCTGGTAATATTTCTTGTTTTGATATATTATTCCTAATCCTGTCCACCCTCATCGCACCCAGTGTAAATCTTAACATCTTTAACTCTGCCACGTCCAACTCTGACC
The DNA here is from genome assembly GCF_019279795.1 of Protopterus annectens. NCBI lineage: Eukaryota > Metazoa > Chordata > Ceratodontiformes > Protopteridae > Protopterus > Protopterus annectens. Next base: position 209,261,942 of record NC_056732.1, on the reverse strand, counting down.
CTGTTTTTTACTTTCAAAGTGTAGTAAACTGCTTGCTAAAATGTAGACTGGAAAGACAGAGGGTCTTGATGCTTCGAAATAGACTGTATAAAAAAATTAGAGTTTCAAGTAAAGAAGTAAATTAATAAGATATTTAATTGGGCTTTGGTAGTGAGAGGAATGATGGATCTCGTGTATGGTCATAGTTATTGTCTTATATAAGGAAAGAGGGAAGGAGTACCTAAGCAATTACAGGCCAGTTTCTTTATGTAATGCAAGCGATTAAATTTCTGCTAGGTCATAAGATCACAGGAGATTATTAGGCTATCGACTCAGAGGTCATTTTAAGCCTGTTTCATCCCAATCTAATACCATAGAAATGCTAGTCAGTACCCAAGATTGCATTTAGTGATGACTACCCATGTCCAGTAGGATTGTGGGCTCTATCCCTGGTAAGAATTTACAGTGCCCCATCCACTCGTCCAGGTTCCTCTTGAACAGTGTCAAAGAGGTGCTCTGTTTCACATGAATTGGTAGCCTGTTCCAAAGATGAGGCAGTCACTGGGAGATAAATATGTCCCTCCAGCATGTCCTATTTAAGTCACAAGCCATATTTAGGTACCCTGAAATGGATAGCCCTATTCCCATTTGATTTACAGATATGCAGCAAGTTTATTAGGTTTGGGTCTTGGATTGCTCTGCAGGCCAGGCATAAGTCTCCCCTAAGAAATCTATACAATACGGAGTATAGTAACATGGACTTTATTGGGTCTGTGTAAGGCACATGCTAGAGGTCATTGATCTTTGTTAAAAACTTCTCTGGTCTCTCTAATTGCTGCAGGTGCTTAGTATGGTACATGCCAAATGGGGCATTATACTCAATCATGGGCCAGATAAATGCCAAGGATTATAATTTCTTTTAATATTGAGGTGATGCCTTTACTAATCAAGTGTGCTACATTAAAAGCTTTCTTTACTACAGTAGACACACAGTAGTTGAAGTTGTGGTCACAGTCAACATATGATCCCAGGTCCCTTACCACTTTATGGGTACTTAGTGTAAGGTTGTTGATTTGATAGTGTGAGCAGACATTGTCTGTGCCAAAGGGAATGATGATGCATTTCTTTGCATTCAGTTTGAGATCATGACTAACACACCAGTCTTTGGTTTGTGTGAAATCCTCCTGGAGTATACTGACATCATTTGGGAATTCAATGATTGCACCTAGTTAGCAGTTGTCTGCAAACATGTTCAGCCACAGCCCCTTAGTTTTGACCTGAACTTCTGAGAAGTATATACCAAATAGTAGAGGGCCCAGCACTGACCCCTGTGGCACCCCACTGGTAACAGTTCTGCTAGTTGATGTGGAATCACCCACTTTGTTAGTATGTGTCCAGTTTGTGAGCCATTAAGCAACATATCTTACAATAAAGGGGTTTCCATTCAGTTTGCTAAGTTTATTGGTAATGCCTGAATGTTGGATTGTGTTGAAAGCCTTTGCCAGGTTGAGGTATGCTGTGTGCACAGATTTGCCCTCCTCACTGGCCTTTGCCACATTTTCAAAGAAATCCACCAAATTTAACAGATAGCATCTGCCCTTTGCAAAGCAAATTGGGTAGGATCCAGGCTTTGGTGGTCACCTATGTCTTTATTTATGAAGTCCATAATGATATGTTCCGTGGCCTTACAGATGAGACCGGTCAGGCTTATGGGTCTGTAATTCTCCGGGTCTGTTGCTAGGCCATCATTGTGGTGGGGGAATAACTGTTGCTGTTCTCCATTCCACAAGAAAAGCCTGTGGCTAGGCTATGTTTGAAAAGGGTACTTAGTGGTGATGCTAGTTCATGTCTTAGTCTGTTTAGAAGACAACCTGGGATGTCATCTGGTCCCATAGAGGCTGTGTTTTTTGCCTTTGACAAGGCTTTGAGGATATATAGGGTGGGAGGAAGTTTGGGAGTGGGTTTGTTGTAAGTTAGTAGGGGATAAGGGAGTGAAATTTATACCAAACCTATCCATTAGCAGGTTTGCTATCTCTGTGGGGGTCAGTGTGTTTGAAACTCTGGCCACTAGTTCTGCACATGCTTGGGTCCTACCTTTTAGGTTTTGTATGTAGCTGTAAAAGGCCTTATGGTTATCCTTGGCTGTACTTGCTAAGTTTCTCTCAAAGGAAACCCTGGAGGATTTGACAAGTTATCTTATTTGCCTGATGAGGCTGAGGAGGGTACTTTTCCATCATTAGGTCCTTGCATTTGTTTTCTTGGACAGCAACTTTTTGCATTTATTGTAAAGTTTGTTGATGCTTGATGTCCACCATGACAGCTCATTTTCACTTCGTTCTCTGACTTTGATTCTTTCTGGTACGGCCGAGTTTATACACTTATACAAGTGATTGTACAGGACTTTAGTGTAAGCTTCAGCGTAGTTACCACTTCAAGCTTGGGGTGGGGCTTGGAATGCATTTATACCTTCACCTACAAGGGTATAGTTTGCCTTGGTGAAGTTTTTTAGCCTGATTTCACCCTTTGTGAGTTCTGGTGTTAGTGCCAGTTTGAAGATGACTGATTTGTGGTCAGTTTTAACTAATGAGGGTCCGACTGTTGCGGCAGTGCATCTGTTTGACATGTTGGTGTGGAGCAGCTCTAGAATGTTTCTTCCCCTTGTCATGGTATAGACAATTTGTTTCACAGCATATGAATTAACAAATTTAAGGAATGTTAGTGCTAGTGAGTTAGGGCTAGCGTATATTTCCCAGTTGATGATGGGGCAATTGAAATCCCCCATAACCAGTGTGTTCGGTAAAATTTAGATTGTCTCCAGTTTTGTCAAGTAGGCTTGATGGGCATCATGAGCCATGGAGGGGGATCTATAACTGGCTATGACTTGAATGGGGGTCTTATCCAGTGTAACCTGGACCTGGAGTAACTCCATGGAGTTGTCTAGTCTAACTAGATGGGAGGTGAATTTATCTCTAATATAACTGAAACACTGCCTCTTTTTGTTTTCACTCATTAATTTTGCATTCTAAACTTGTGGAAAACATTATAGCCTTGCAAGGTTGGGGTACTCTCTGAGGCCCGTGTTTTGGCAAAACATTTAGAGCAGCTGTTACTGAGTATAATAGGAGAGGAAAGAGTAGGATTTGTTATGGGTAGAACCTCAGCAAACCCTGGAGATCCCTGATAAACATTGCTAGTTGGAATGAACTTTAGAAGGATGACACTACTATGATAACGTTAATGGATGTTCAAAAAACTCTAGTTAGTGTATGTTGGGAACCTTTGTTTCAATTGATAGGTCAGGTAGTAGGGAATGGATATGTGAGCACTATATAAAAAATGGATGATGGTTTTGGTAATTTAGCGGCAGTCAGAAAGAGAGTAAACTGTGATTTGTTTTATTAGATTAGCAGTGAGAAATGAATAATGATGAGGGAAAATGATAAGCAGAAGGAAGTTTGAAATCGGGTAAATTAGGAGTGGATGTTGTATACCAGAGAAACCGAAAAAAAGTTACTTCAAAAAAACATGACAGCTTACTGGACGTTGTGACTGGGATTAAGGTGATTTATTAGTATAACAATTAGATTGGGGGGCTGAATTTTTTGAAAGTTTAACTGATTCTGCTTTACTTAGTTGAGTGATTTATTTTCTTTTTCCCCATCATCTGTGCATAGGTAAGTCTGAATATTCTCCAGCTGTGTACCTACTTAAACAGGATTGAACAAATTATTGCATTGGCTAATACAACATTGTCTATTCGAGGAAAAAAATCAAGAAAAGAAAGTTTATAGTACAGTGTCTTCATATGTGCAGTAAATATATATATATATATATATATATATATATATATATATATATACACACACACAATTGCTATTTCTTAGGGTGTCAATAACTGTTTTTGTGCATAATAATCTAACCTTTCATTTTCACCACTGCAGTAATTTGCTCATTATAATATTTATTAGGTGATGGTGGAAAAGGTGTCACTGTTTCAGGTAGTAGCCGCTGATATAGACCAAATTAAAAATTAGAATCATTGCATACCTGATAAATGTCATAAAGTGTCTTACTAAAAGTGCCATTTCAGCCTCCAAAATGAGCATTATTTAACAAGATTTTCAGATGTTGCAGCAGAAAAATAAAGACTGTAGCTGCAAACGGTTAGTGGTACTGGCCTCACTGTGGCTTAAAAGGGACTAAAACAAACCAGTTCACATACCTGGTTAACAGATAAAATTAATGACAAATGTCAAGACTGTTTAAGACTCCCTCCTAGGATCAAACCAAAGTCTGCAACCTGCTGAGTGAGATCATTACTAGTATACAAAGTACGCATTTTGATAGATCATCATGAAATGTCTCACCACCTTTTACTGGTGTAACTGTTACCCAGTTAGCAATCATCACAACATTTCATTATAGAGAAGCCATTCCCTATTTTTATGTCTGAAGTGCACACTCTACAAAGAAGGTTCTACAGGAGAGAGCTCTGCTGGACACCAGTAGTAAGTCCCATTGAGACAGACCAATAACCATCACTTTGCTGACAGAATCCTGCAGGACACTACTGGTTACCCTATAGGGACAGACAAGTCACCATCTGTCTGGTGACAGAGACTGATAACCACAAAAGGGACAAAAGTAACCATCAGTCTGCTTATTTTTTCCTGTTGAATAACCAGTATTTTAGTTATTGAATTATGTATAAACTCACATTTGATACATTTGTAAATTATTTCCTTATGTGGAACAGCACCAGATGTCTTGGAAAATGTATTCAATGGAAAAGTAATGTGCAGATGCACTGCGGTCACTGAAATAACACAGCATTATTAAATCCCAAAGATAACTCAACATGCAGGTATGAATGACGTGAGATGCACCTCCCTGGACTACATAGAAAAAGACATAAAGGAGCTCTCAGATTATGTAGCCCAGGCGGGTATGACCCTAGCCCTGAGCAGCCTCCTACCATCACCCAGAATGATACCATAGTATAAGCAGAAAATTGCTGACTTCAACAATTGGCTGAGTTTCTGGTGTCATTCTAAGGGGATCCAGTATTTGTCTACTTGGGATAACATGATTGACAGAGCTCGATGCTTTGCCAAAATGGCTAGCATCTGTCACCCCTGGGTTTCCGGATACTGGCTAAGGCTCTTGCCATCCCATATAGTGCCTTTTTTAGGCAATGGTCCAAAGACCAAATTACCACCTTGTTTGTCTTTCGGCTTTTCCAGGTTAGGGCTCGCCACAGTGGAACTCTGGTCCGCTAATGATTGGCAGTAAATTTTTATGGTGCCGAGTTGCCAGCTCGACGCCCAACCTTCAACGAAGGCATGCCCATTCACGCATGTCTTTTGGAATGCCACTCGACCACGGGGATGACATGCAGCCTCCACACAGAAGGCACTCTCCACACTCCAGCCGAGAATCGAATGGGAGAACCTCTTGCTGTGAGGCAACAGCGCTACTGCTGCACCACCGCGGATCTACACAATTTAAACAACACCAAATTACCACTGTAACAGCTATAAATAAATGCAATCTGAGAGTCATACTGCTCAATACTAGAAGTCTAAATCTCAAGATGCACTTGCTCGAAGCACTCCTCAAAATGGAGAACATCGACATTTGTGCTGTAATGGAGACCAGGTTTAAAGCAGCAGAAAACACCCCTGCACTACACAGCTATAACACATTCCACACCTTTCAGCCACAGAACATGGACTGAAGCTCCAAAGTCGGTGCTGTCTCCATATTCATAAAGGATTTGCACACCTCCAGACTAGTAACTCAGCATAATGCATCTGAGATACTTCAGATAAATCTAACATTGGCTAAGATGCCGATTCAGGTTGTGGCCTGCTATAGGTCCCCAACTATGTCCCAAGACTCTCACTCTACATTCCTAAACACCCTGGAAACTATTAAGGTCCAACCCAACACTCTCATGCTAGGTGACTTCAATTACCCCTCCATAAACTGGGAAAACTACTCATGCACCAGTACACTGGCCCAACGCTTCCTGGATTTCATCATTTCCAATGCCCTGGACCAGCTCATTCTTACCCCCACTAGAGGAAGCAACATCTTTGACCTGGTTATTACTAATATGGGCAACTGTTGCTTTACACTAATAGTCAATTCCTTCCTGGTTAGATCTGACCACAAACTAATTACCATGGAAATCCACATCTCACCCACACCCACCGCAAAGATAACCACCATGAAAACGTCTCCAAAGCTGACTTTGAGCTCCTAAAAACAGAGGTCACTAACTTTATGCCACTCAATGTCAATGGAAAATAGCTGCATGACTGACAAATCATACACCAATGCTCTGTACAAACATGTACATAAATGCATGGATCTAGCCATACCCAACAGAACCAAGATGCTCTCCTCCAAAAAAAGGAAGTCAATCTGGTGGTCCTCTGCCATTAATAAACTTTACAACAGAAGGAAGAAACTGCTGCAGAAAAAATGAAGTCCCAACACTGGAAAAACTCCCTTCTTAGCCTCAACAAAAAGTTGAGATCCTTCATCAAAACCTCTAAAGCTGGCTATGAAGGCAGAATTGCAGCAGACACTAAAAATAACCACAAAGCCTTCCATAGTTATATCAAGAATCTCTACAGCAATACCCAGGTTTGCTCTGAGTTACTGCACAATGGTATATACTAAACCAACAGATATTGCCAACATATCGGCCAACAGATTCAGTGCCAACTTTACCCTTCTCTCCCCCACTAAACGACCAATCACAATACCAGCGGAATGCCAGGCACCCAGCTTTACTGCAGCACAGGTTAAAGGTGCATTGTCCAAGGCCAAGAATACAGCTTCCATGGCACCCTAGAATATCCCTGGATGTGTTCTACATGAACTACAAGGTGAACTGGCACCACATTTGTGTGCCATGTTCAATCACAGCCTAACCTCAGGCTTTGTCCCTACTGAATGGTGCACAGCTACAGTCATCCTTCTCCATAAAGGGGGAGTGACTACAGACCCTGGAAATTATCACCTCATTAGCCTGACGAGTCTGATATGCAAGGATATGGATCGCACCATCATGGACCTAATTAACAAGGATATAGGAATCTTCAAACTCTAGATCCCACGGAATTTGGTTTTATGAAAGGTAGATCATGCCTGCTCAACGTGGTTGACTTCTTTGAATCAGTCTCCAGAGCTGTGGATGAGGGCAAGGCAATTCATACAGCCTACCTCGATCTGGCCAAGGCCTTTGACACCATTTCCCACTCAGGAATTATAGATAAACCTCACCAAACTAGGCAACAACCCCTATATCACTAGGTGGGTTGCAAATTGGCAAAGAAATAGAACCTGCAGTGTGAAAGTAGTGGAATACAGGTCAGACTGCTGACCAGTCATGAGTGGAATCTCACAGGGATTGGTCCTGGGTCTTCTCTTGTTTGGTATCTACTTCTCAGAAGTGCAGGCCAACATGGAGGGATTCTGGCTGACCAAGTTTGCAGATGACTGCAAGCTGGAGCCATTATTAACACCCCAAGTGATGTAGACATCCTACAGAAAGGCCTCACTGAGACCAATGACTGGTGACAAAACCATGGCCTTAAGCTTAATGCCAAATAATGCATCGTCATCCCTTTTGGGAAAAACTCACTCCCCACTAATTATCACATCAGTGTGAGTCCACTAAACACTGAAGGCATTATAAGAGATCTGGTGACACAGGTTGACAGCAACCTTTCCTTCGACCACCACATTGCCACTGTGGTCAGAAAGTCCTTCTATGTGGCACATCTCATTTCCAAGGGTTTTGCATCCAGGAAGAAAGAGGTCATCATCTCTCTCTACTCTTCCCTCATTAGGCCAATCATTGAGTATAATGCCCCATTTGGCATGTACCTCATTAGATGCATGCAACAGCTGGAAAGGCCACAAAAGTATCTCATGAAGAGGATCCTAGGCCTTAAACACATGTCCTGCATGGACAGACTAAAAAAACTCCAGCTATTCTCTGTCTCATGTTGTCTACTAAGAGGCGATCTCTTCTTGAATTACAAAGCCATGACTGACCCAGCTCTGTTAGAAATGCTACATCTAAAGAAATCCCAATCCCTCTGCACCACATGCTACAGAGACCTCAACCTCATTACCACAATCAACAGAACACGCTGGAAGGACATGCTCATAAACCAGAGACTGCCCATGCTCTGGAATAGACATCCCATACATGTCAAGAAGAACACCTCACTGGCCCTCTTCAAGAGAAATCTTGATGAATGGATCGGAAATACAAAGTTCACCCTAGGGATCATTCCAGTTTATCTACTTGATAGAGCCACTGGGAACTAACATCTGGCAGCACAATGCCAGGGCACTTCTATGAGCTAGGCTTGTAAAGGCTCCAGGGCTATTAGCTTAGTACACACCTATGGACCTATGAACCTATGAATACCAAGACTTCAGAAGATAAAAAGAAAATTGCCGAATTTAAAACACCACAAAAAATCATATGATAAACTGGCATTCAAACTCCTAAAGACATAGGGGGGGGCATTTAATAAAACCTACATTGTCTTTTTTACCATGTAGGCATCGTGCCATGCTCCTTACATGAAAGTAAGCAGGTTTGGGATCCAGTAAGCACTGCACGCGCCAACATGGGAAGTTCGGTGGCATGTAAATCACCTCATAAGCAGGTGAATCTCATGCAAATGAGGAAGGTAGAGCAATCCAGCAAGCAGACAGGCAGCCCTGCAGACCCCATTTCATTGTCTGTAGTGTACACAGAAAAATTCTGTGAAGAGGAATGTAGACAGAGGGGGCTGTAAAATGTAGATAGATGGATAGATATGGCATACAACACACAGATATGAGTGAAAATAACCTCTTTGTGTATCAAAAGTTGCAGAAAATATGTTAAAATAAAATTTTCTTTTTCAATAATCTGGGCATGTTTGCACGCCGCATTGCAGTGTGCAAACACTCCTTAAAAATGTGGAAATAACAAAATTAATATTATGGGACAGAAATGTATTACATGACCCTGCATGGAGTATCTACAATGGTGTATTGGTGCTGTTGTTAATGTGGTAGTGCTTGAAAATGTGCAGTTTCCAGGTTGTGATCACAGATCCCTATGCATATGACATGGAGTTACTGAATAGCATAATGGGGTAATAGTGTCCACATATCCTCTCTGTGTAGGCAGAGAACTGTGTTGGTGTCCACACAGGAGGTAGTTGACATCAGGAGAGGGTATGTCTAATAACTACTAAGCTGTTTGGAACTTAGCTGCACCTGTTTGTGAGGCGCACCACTGTGCTGTGCGGGGAAGTCTGGGGTGTGTGTCCACTGACTGCTAACCTTTGTTTGCCTACTGGGGTGCTCTTTTGCATGGCACACCACATTGCTGACGGTATCTAAAAGGCAATTATATATTAATTCGTTTTGACCCTTATTAACTTAAACTAGGGTCATTAAATGATTTTAATGATATACTAGCCAGATGCAATGCATCGTAAGTAGCCAATCACACAGGTAGCACTTACAGTAGAGTACGATAAAGTATGCATACACTCTACAATCTGATTTTTCATGCATACTCTGCACCCTTGGAGTACAGACTTGGGAATTTTAACTGAAAGAATGGTAGGGCCTGTTGCAGTTCTGCAACATCTGTATGTGCTAGATGCTGAGGTCAATGCTGCTGCTGCTGCTGTTGACAATAGGCCTAGACAGAGGAGAAGAAGAAGAGTGTTCAGGCCCAGGAAACCTTCCAGGAGCTACATGAGCTGGAGATTGTAGAGTGCTAAAGGGTGGACAGGGACATGCTATAAGAACTGCCACCCTTAACCCAGACTCAGAGCCAAGAGAGTGGAACCCATCCAAGTGTAAAGAAAGGTATATGTATCCCTTAAGATAATAGCCACAGATATCTTCCAATGACTAACTGGTGACATGATGTGGGCCTCTCAGGCATAAGCATTCAGGGTACTCTGCCAATTCCTGGATGCCATGCTATCACATGCTAGTGAGCACATTTATTTTCCAATCACCTCTGAGGCAAGGGCCAGCAATATGGAACATTTCTATCATGTAGCACACTACCCTAAGGTACTGGATTCCATAGATTGCACTCATGTACACATCAAGGCACCACCCAGTGAGGAGGGTAGAATCTATGTCAACCACAAGAGGTAACACTCCATCAACTACCAGATCATGTGCAATGCCCAGGGCATTATCATGAATGTGTGTGTTGGCAGCCCTGGCAGCTATCACAACTCCTATATCTGGCATGCATCACAGAATTACCAGATGTTTGCTAGGGGCGACATCCCATGCAGTCATTTACTGAGGGATGCTGGCTATGCACTGGAACCATGAATGATGACAACCATCGGAAATGCACACACACACACACACACACACACACACACACACACACACACACACACACACACACACACACACACACACACACACACACACACACACACGCACACACACACACAGAAGAATGCCATAATGAGGCACACAAACAAACTAACACACACACACACACACACACACACACACACACACACACACACACACACACACACACACACACACACACACACACACACACACACACACACACACACACACACACAAACACACAAGAATGTCATAATGAGGCACACAAACAAACTAGTAACATCATAAAAGATGTGTGTGGGCTGCTGAAGTCATGGTTCCAGTTCCTCAATATAGCTGGTGAAACCCTGCAGTACTTTCCAGCCACATCTGCACATATGTTTACAGTATGTGCCATGCTACACAATATGATCCTGTGGAAACAGCTGCAGCAGGATCAGCAAATGGAACGGATACACAGTCTCCTACCAGTGACAAGGTCATCACAACTACACTCACAGGAGGACTCAGAGGAGGAGTCCCCTGAAGATGTCCCTGTAGCCAGACGTAGGCATGCCCAGTACACCCTGGCATTGGCTGAGACAATGCATAACACATTCACTGACAACCTAGGGCCATAGGGGCTGACACCTTACTCCTACTCACATACATGCATTAAAATAGCTGATGCCAGGCAACCCACACAACCTGGACCTATCCATGTATTGGCTGTGTATTGCTTGCATTATATAGAGTCAGCCCTGAACTACAGGTCTGTCAACTGCTGCATTCGCAAGGTTGGTCTTTAACATACACACTAATTATAAGGAATACTATAATATGGTATCGTATGTAAGGATATGTTGCTGTTACAAGGAAATATAATGGGCTATTTGGACAGATGTAGCATCCACATGGGACTACAGATACCCAGTCTAATAATATGTGGTCCTTAAGATTCACTAGGCCTCATGGTTTGAATATTCATGACATCTAGCAAGGGAGATGCTAAACAGTGCACATGCATGATATTTGGACTACTGTCTAGCCAAGCTGATCATGTGCTGTTGTTCCCCCACCCCCAACACAGCAGTTTACCCATATACCTGCTTTAACAGAAAATCACCTATGGTATATAAGTGGACCAGGCAATCTCAGGGCTGTAACATAGATATTGCTCACACCATTGTATGTCTCTCCTCATGCAGGATAACAGTGTACATATTTATGCTGTTGATTTTGAGATGAATGACTCCTCTCTCTTTGGCGACCTGTGTTGCTAAGTGGACTAAGGAAGCTAGCATGGATGACGGTGTTTTATGATTCTAATCTGAAATTACTCACATATTTTTCATGTGAGGTAGTAGTATATTGGTGTTTTCACAGAATGTCATACCTCTCAACCTCTTAGTGCAAGAAATCTGGGCAAGGTCAGAAAGATTGGGGGACAAAGGCCCAAACATAGGGACAGATTTTAAATATTATTCCCATAAACGTAGAAGGTTGTTGGAAGTAAAGGTGTTGCATTACTACATATTTTCTGAAGGATATAAAGTCTGAAACACAAATGTCTGTCATTAGTTAGTATCATGTAGTGAAGTCAATATTCAATAATTCAGGAGAAGTCCACAGATGTATGAATAACAGACCAAACATATGAGGCAAAACTCTGGACATTCTGTGAAGAATCAGGATAGGTGAGAGTTATGCAGACTGTCAGTCTGTTGGTGGTTTAACATTGCCAACCTCAGTCAAATACTATATACAGCACACAGTTGGGGAATGCCGTGAACATTTTGAGTGAAGTTCAGTACTGCAGAAACAGGGGTGGATGTTAATGTCTGTAACATACAAAAACCCAGACAGGTATGTATGTCCTGGAGTCACTTTATAAGTACTGACAGACCCACTGGGCTTGCCCAGACAGTTAAAATTAGTGCAATTCTGTTGCCCCTTCATCAAAATGACCTATTATGTATAAATGTTTATACATACAAACATATATGTGTACATATCAGTCTGTCACTATCTCCCTCTCACATAAATAGTATATCTATTGCTATGTAGTGTCAAATAGATATATACCTATATATATATATATATATATATATATATATAGCTATATATGTTAAAATGATACATATACTCCCCCTCATATAGCCACATAACACATATACATAGTATACACACACACACACACACACACACACACACACACACACACACACGCACACACACACACACACACACACAGAGCTACATTTATATAGACATCCCTGTTATATACAAAAATATGTGTGTGGATGTCTGTATTGTCTGACATACCCTAATACTGGTTTGTAAATCTGCATTATCACACAGCCATGCTGCCGCTCAAAGGATCCAAACTAAGGGTGCAACAATATATAATCCACTTACCTACAGACCTCTATGCCTGGGCATGTAACTTGCTGCTAGCATCAAACCACTCTCTTCTACAAGGCCTGATGATGTTAGCCAGCTTAAGACTACCAGCTGACAGTGTAGTATCAGCCATAACCTGTGGCGCATGCAATAACTACTCCGTAACTTGCTGCTGGCTTCCAAACTGCCCTCTTCTACAAGGCCTGATGATGTCAGCTACCTTAAGACTACCATCTGACAGTGTAGTATCAGACATAAGATGTGGCGCATGTGAGAACTACTGTGATCTGTATTGTATAAGACTAGATAGGTAGAGGTTTTAATCTCATTCTAGCACACTTGGTGCATGTGTGTGTATATATATATATATATATATATATATATATATATATATATATATATATATATATAGATATATATATATATTTATATATATATATATATATATATATATATATATATATATATATATGTGTGTGTGTGTATATATATATATATATATATATATATATATATATATATATATATATATATATATATATATTTATATATCCATACGGCAAAACTTTGATAACCTAGAGATAGTTAAGGTTTTGCAGCGGCGGGTAAATTGTCCCGCCCAAAGGACTGATCACAACAAGGCCTGCTTATGTCATCAAGCATGATATGTCCTAAACTGATAGTACTAGCAGACATGAGGTGTGTTGCATCCAACACGTGCTGTGATCTGTAGCCTGTACCATTACATAGGTAAGTGTTCACATCTACATACAGCCAACTTACGATATGTGTGTGTGCCTTGGTCTGCCCTATATGCAGTGAGTGGAAGTGGTGCTAGCCTTACTGTAGCCATGTTTGTGTGTGAGCCTGTTAGAGCATTGTACATCATGTTATAGAACCATAGAATGTTTGAACTACAATAAAGTAATGACCATACAGCCCTCATGACCATATACATCATTATACCCATAGTTACATAATCAGCACATATTGCCCCAGACCAAGAGGGACACAGGCAGACACCCTGTGTTGAAATGACGGTCACCCAGCAAATCAAACAGATGGTATGTGGTGAGGTGCTCTGTGTGCCATTAGGCAATGGTTCTGTCCCAAGGGTGTGTTTCAGTCTGCTAGACAAATCTCTCCACAAGCATGTAGTACTAATGTCACATACTAGGTTAATGCCCTTACAGTGAGTCATCCATGTACTATGCTATACAGTCAGTACAACATCATACAACATACGGTACACAAATGTATGTAGTGTACTCATACAGTATCTGTCTGTAACCACTACAAGTGTCATGGTGAACCAACACTGCATTACACAAGTACATGTTAAGTAATATAGTCATCCTGTGCATCAGACACAGCTTCATTTCCCTGCATCGATGGCGAGGATGACAAGGATATGGCACATGTTTCATCACTTGCACAGGGTGTTGTATGGAGATGCAGAAGGCCTAGGCTGGCCCAAGCCTTAGACAATATGTGTGTGAGTCAGGAGGGGAGCATGCAAGATGGACTATGGAGAGGTGCCATATGTGTCTGTAGGTGACCTGCATTTGACAGTTGTGTGTGTGTGTGCATGTACACAGTCAAGCTCAGTGCTAGCCCTACACATGTGTATGCTGGCCTGATTTGGACCGTACATGGTAGAGTTGACAGTTCACTGTCTCTGGCTCTGAACACGGGAACTGGCATGCCCAAGCTCAGAAGTGGTGCTAGTACCTGATGGTGACTGTTGTCTTCTGGGACTGTGTCCTTCACAGGACCTCCCAGGACCACAAGCCTATGGTCTGCCATGTTGTGGTGTGGACAGCACACTCCCCTCAGTAGCGCTGGAAGTAATGCCACTACAGGAGCATGAATGTGCATGGCCATGTGGACTTTCAGCAGGTGGGTTTGCTGACATACGTCCATGGGTCTGACACTCAACTCCAACCACACATTCCAGCACAATGTGTGGTGACAGACACTGTCTCAGCCCACTCACATTGCACTGCATCAGTCAACCGATCCAGGGTGTCCCCAATGTGGTGGAGGCAGTCACAGATGTCAGACTCTGCTGCATCCATAACCCTAAGCATATGTCTGGTGTTTCATTCAGAAGATGCCTGTGCCTCCATGATGGCCCGAAACATGTACCAAGTGACCCTTGATGTGAGACCTGCAACAGGTGGTGGATAGAGAGCAGGCCTCCTACAAGTGCCCCTGTCAATCCACCTGTGTGGGACCTTACCAGCTGTCTGGCTATGGCCAGGGTCTACACCCACTGAAGCCATAGTCTACACCCTCTGACTGTCCAATATCTGTGTCCTCCAGGGATGGGGTATGTGTGGGAATACAGACTGTGTGCAGTGACAATGGGGGAAGAAGAGGGATGTCTATCTCTGGAACATATTCGGCCCCTGACACCCCCACCTGTGCCTCACTGTGGCCATTATCATCATCAGAGTCCAAAGAGACACTGATATCAGGTTGTGTAGGTGAGAAACACCAACCCCCATGATCACCTGCAATAAGAAAAAAGCAGTACATTAATACCTGCACTACTATATACAGACAGCCTCCAAGACTCATAGCAACAAAGACCCACAACTGGATTAGCAGTTAAACAACTTTCTTCTCCAAGTTCATCCACAAAACACTTCCTCAGAACAAAATACAAATTCAACTCAGGACATTTATAACAATCACTGGAAGTAAATCAAGTAAAACATGATCAGTAATATTTACCTTTTAATTAATCAGTATGACACTACACTTGAAAAAACAACACTGCCTCTTAAACCTGGTTGATTTCTTTGAAACAGTCACCAAGGCGATTGACGAGGGGAAGGTGGTCCACACAGCCTACCTGGACCTCACAAAAGCCTTCGATACAATACCCCACTCGGGCATTATAGATAAGCTCACCAGCTTAAATATAAACCCCTATGTCACTAGATGGATTGCAAACTGGCTCAAGGACAGAACCCACATGGTTAGAATTGCTGGAGCCATGTCAGACTCCAAACCAGTTACAAGTGGTGTCCCACAAGGCTCAGTCCTGGGACCTCTCTTGTTCGGTATATTTCTCGGAGGTACAGGCCAACACGGAAGGACTGTGGCTGACCAAGTTTGCAGATGACTGCAAACTGGGCCATAATCGACTCTCCAGCTGACACAAGCATCCTCCAAAAGGGCCTCATAGAAACAGACAACTGGTGCCAGAGCCATGGCCTCAAGCTAAATGCCAAAAGTGTATAGTCATCCCCTTTGGCAAAACAAAGTGCCACAAATTACCACATAGGTGGTAATCCATTAAGTACAGAAGAAGTAATTAGGGACCTGGGGACCCAAGTTGATAGCAATCTCTCATTTGACAACCACGTGGCCAAAGTGGTTAGAAAAACATTTTATATAGCCCACCTAATCATGAAGGGATTCACATCTAGATCAGGGAGGTCATCGTGCCTCTTTACTCATCCCTCATCAGGCCCATAATTGAGTACAATGCCCTTTTGGGATGTACCTTACCAGACACCTGCAGCAACTGGAAAGACCCCAAAAGTACCTCACCAAGAGGATCAAAGGGCTCAAACAGATGCCATATGCTGTCGGTTAAAGAAACTCCAGCTCTACTCAGTGGCATACCACCTGTTCAGAGGCGATCTGTGCCTGATGTATAAAGCCATGTCCAACCCGGAATTAATGGACATGCTGCACCTCAGAAAATCCAAATCCCATCGAGCTACGTGCTCGAGAGACTTGAACCTCAGCACTGAAATAAATAGGACATGCTGGAGGGACAGATTCATAACCCAGAGGCTCCCTTCACTCTTGAATAAAATCCCAGTCTAGGTTAGGCAGAGTCCCTCATTGACTCTCTTCAAGAGGAATCTTCATGAGTGGATGGGAGATCGTAGGTTTACCCCGGGTATCATTTCTGTGTCACTGTTAGACAGAGGCACAGTATACTAACCTCAAAAAAGGGCATAGCAAAATAAATTTAAAATGGGTGGCGAAAGCCAAACACATTCTGGCTAGGCTTATAAATGCCCTAGGGCAGATAGCCTAGTATGAACCTATGAACCTATGAACTTATGAACATAAAAACCCAGTATAACCCTATTAACAAATATGTGGAAAACACATTTCACTGCCTAATGTATTTTGCCTTCAACCTATTGTATGTTAAGAGGCATTTTAGATTCCTTGTCTCATTTAAATCAGGTGCCTTATCTGCTCTTAACTGTAACTGCCAAAGTGTATCTGTTTGTTGAACTACATTTCTGTGACTACCTCTTCTAGAAACCTTAGGTACCTTCTCCAGACTGGAATTTAGAAACATCCTACACGGTTTACACACATAGTTATGTTTACATAGGCAATTATTCTGGCCCTTAACAGTACTAGACTATAATTGTTCATTAACAAATCCAGTGCCATGCTTACCAGTAACAGGACCATGGCCTTGGGCGATACTTGATGGACCTGTGAAAAGTTGAGGGTGGGGTAATATCAGTACCACCGCGTGTTGCAGCACAACAAGGTAATATGTCCAGATATTGCACATTTACAGCAGCTACTGTGTTACTTGTTGTATTGATCCCAATCTGAGTGTGAGTGTATAACTGAGGTTAAATCTCCCCAAAGAACAATAACCTGACACCTACATAACAGTATCTGTAGGCTGTCACAATGACTGCTACAATATTACAATACTGATCACAGTAAGCTTACCTGCACGCTCCTCAGCTGTGGAAACTGTGGCACCCACTTCCACGATATATAGTGTGATAGATGCCTGGGAGCTGTTGTCTATACTTAGGTACACCAGGAATTCCTCAGTGGCCGAGAGTGGTGGTTTCACTGCAGGCTGTCCACTGGTGACAGCACAATCCCTGGCTATATCTGCTACCTTTCGTTGTGCAGCATTTATCATGTTGGTTGCCCGGTGATCATATTTCCTGCCCTACTGGCCCATGTCATTCCTATCATGGACAAGGTGTGCCCACAATGCACCCCACTGTTCCCTGCTTTGTCTCCCCCTGGATGGTAGGGTGTGATGATGTTGCTTTAGTGCTTGCAGTATTATTTCATTCTCTGCATCTGAGAAGGGAGCATGGCATGTACATTACATAATTCCTGAAAGACAACAAAAGGGGATCACATTACAGGATCACATATATGGATGTACACTAGGTACGGATATGGCAAGGTCAAAATGGGTGGCACTAACCATTGCTTGCTTACACATGTCATACTCCACGATGTGTAAACAAACAAAGTGTGCAGATACAACTGAGATAGTAGCTTAAGTCAGGTATTCCCATGTGTGCCATGACAGCTACTGCTGTATTATCATACACCCAACACTCAGGTCTACTGTGGTGTGTCCCCTATGGGCAACCCCTCGATAATATGTCATATGAATAATGCCACATGAATAGCAGTGTGGTATTACAATCACTATAAAGGACAGTCCAATGAGACCAGTGTGCTACGATGACAAAAGACAATACACGCTTGATGTTTTGTTCATCCTGTGTAGGTGTAAGACAGCAGGAGGTTACTGACATGTCTTTGTCACAGGTGTATGACAGGCTTAATGCTGTAATCAATATTCCCCGTAAGTCTATTCACCGATCTGCAACCTGTTGTACACAAAAACATTTACATACCTGATGGAGTGCAGTACTCCTTTGTGATATGTGGGGATAATATAATTGTCACAATGGCATGCTCTATGTGAGGAAGGTCTCATACAGAATGGTTCCCCATAGCCAACTGAATGCCTTCTAAACATGGTTCCCAGCAGCAGGTGATTACCTCTAAACCAATCTGTGGTTCTGAAATGCTAATTGCAGCCAACACTGCTGATTTGCACTATCGTCAACCAATGACATACAACCACTGTAGAATATATAAGGCCTTCATGTAGCTTAGAGCCCCTTTCTGATATGTTGTCCTGGACATTACTTGGGTGTGGAGACTACATTGTCACAGAGGGTAGGTCTGCAGCAGACACCTTTTCATGGAGATGGGTATGTTACAGGCTGCAGCTACTGCTGCAGGTAATAGACATATGCAGAGAGTGTGAAGACTTTGGATGACAGCAAGCTGTAGGAGTAACTGTGTGAGCTATGTCAGCCTTGTTGTAGAGCCAGTCCCAGAGTGAGAGTACCATCTACACTCCAATGAAGGCATGTGTTTAAGGTAAGCCTGTTAGGCAATGGTATCATTAACAGAGTACTAGGCAACATATTTGCTGTGTTTGTGAGCAAGATGGGATGTATATATATTTATATATATATATATATATATATATATATATATATATATATATATATATATATATATATATATATATATATATATATATATATATATATATATATATATATATATATATATATATATATATATATATATATATATATATATATATATATATATATATATATATATATATATATATCAATATGTCCTCCATTTGGTCATCTGCCAGGCCATGTATTACCATCTGGTAGTAATTTGCAGCATACATGAGGGCAGTCCATGTTACAAGCAAGGACTTCAAATGTGTATGTTCATTGTTCAGCTGTGGTAATCTGCATTGTGACTCTGAAAGGATTGTGTGGTGAACTCTGATATTAGTGACCCTCATTCACAGTACCTGAGGTGACATTCTCTGTGAATGCATATTACTGCACTACGTGACAATTTATGCAGATATACTTTTGCTATAGGGATATGTGAAGTGTGTTCCTACCTGCAGGTCTATGACTTCTATAACTTAAAAGCAGTCAATTCATTTGACATGCATTATGTGGATAAAGAGTGCATGAGTCTGTCACTAATTGCTTACTTCACAATACTGAAAATGCAGTGCTACACACCACTGGATTTGAACCAAGGACTGCGTGTGGCAAAATGTACTGTTTATGAGGCATTTAACAGACTAAGTCACTGCTGCAGCAGGTGTATTTGCAAGACATATGTGCATACCTACAGGCTGTGACAATCATTTTCTACATCCATCAGTATGTGCAAGGCTTTATATGGATGTTTGTCTGCACGAGGGTCCCAGTTGCACATGTATTTTATCATTAATGCCTTAGCAGGTGTCTTTCTACATATTGCTGATAAAAGTACACATGTGCCTACTATTAGAGGCCTCACTTACATCCATTAGTATGTATTTGGCTTTGTAGTGGTGTTCTATAGCAACAGAGTCCCAGTTACACTTCCATGTTTTCCATTCAGTTTTATTCAAGTTCGCGTGGCGCAGCATGACATGCAGCTACACTAAGACACACTTAATGACTGTAACTGTCAATTAATATGTTTTTTTAAAGCACCTGTTTTAAGTAAGAGTTGCATGGCATGGCAGGTTAATGCACTGGTGTACAGGTGCGATGGTTTCAGGTTTAAAACATGGGACAGTTGTTATTTTGTAAATTTGTAATAGAATATAGCTCTATTTAGCTGAGCTTAGCAAAGTTACACAATGAGGCACATCACGCCGCATCACACTAAAAAATATAAAGAAAAGAAAAATGGGGAGATAGGAAAGTGGTGAAATGGGGTGCAAGCAGGGGGAAAACATAGTGGAAGACAGGTAAGGATGTACAGGAAGGGTGTAGGAAAGAACCAAAGCTATCCATTTCTTGTAGAGCAACAACTGTACACTTTGGTAGAATATGTACATGAATTTGAACAGAAAGAGGGGTGAGGACAACATAAGTGCATTGTCAAGCCAATTGGACCAAGTTATTTGTGTCCAGAGGACATGTAGGTTAAATGGAGAGCTATGTATGGGGCGATATTTTTATTATTTTTTTTTGGGGACAGGTGCCCATTTTTGTTTTAAGGTGTGAGTGGAATGATGGGGAAGGGAGACAGGTACTTGTGGAGGAGGTAGGTTGAGTAGGTGGAGATGCATTTGCAGACAGACAAGATAGACAAAACATCTGACAGAGGTGGTGTGTGACAAATGAGGGGGTGAACACCTTGCAGAGGGAGGGTGTTGTGGAATCCAAGTCCCATGTGCTTCCAGATGGCAGCAATGTGACTCACATCTCCACCCATGGGACTGTTAGCACTGCTGCTTCGCTGCCTCAAGGGTGGCAGTGCTGGAGGCTGGGCACCGGGGCGAGGCTGTCCCACCAGGTAGGAAGCATGCCCTCAATCCAGCTCAGGCAGCATTCAAACTCATGGTAGACTATTCTGCGCAACAAGACCAGCAGCTCATCATGAGTGACAACACCCTCTCCACCACCGCTCCCAGAGGGGTCTGGGCCACTTCCTGGGGGTGGTCCTATCTGACACCACAGGTAATGCAGGGGCTGGGACCCGGTGCCATGGCTGGTTGAGGCAAGGTAGGGGGAATCAGCCAGAACCGGCCTACCTTGACATGCTGTGGTAATTGAGGTATAGCAATAAGTTGAGATTAGTTATGAACAAATTATTGTTAATATTAACAGCATGAAACATCATTTTAATTAATCCAGATACATAGCAATTTATATTATGTGTGACATAACATGAAATATCAGAATAGTCAGTATGTTAACAGCATGCCAGTAACAGTTAAAGCGTAAGGGCAACCACAGGGTTAATTTAACAAGATATGTTAATATGAGTGCATAATAACACATAACAATAATAAACAGCATAAGACCGACAAAATATGTCAATATGAAAGCATAATAACACATAACAATAATAAACCACATTTCCCAAAAAATAGTTATTGTAACAAATTATGTTAATAGTAAACTGTAATAATAAATTACAATAAGAAATACATGAAGATAAGGGGTGAGAAGAGAGAGAGAGGGAGAGAAAAACATTCCATTAGTGACATTGCAGATTATATCCCTGAACACAGTGCTAATATTTACTCTACAGATGTGTATTGTCAGTTTTGTGTACAGTGACTACAAGTCTCCTATAGGTGATGTAGCACATATATACCTCTCAATCTGTTTGTATGGGACAGTATGGGCCAATCAATAACAAATGCAGGTACATAACTAGAGAGAACAGTTGCACATCATGTGGACTTACTTAACTACAAAGGTGTTCTGTAAGCAGATTTGATAATACTTTCCATTTCTGGTAATCCTATGACAGACAGCTACACAGTATTAAGTACAGTACGAGAAATTGTGACACTTGAGAGGCATGTTTGTGTACAGTACATAAACTAGATAGCCATCATGTCTTAGTTACCAGGCATGGGAATAGAACCTAATAGATGTGACTGCAGGGGACATCTGCAAATAATGTAATAACTCACTGCAGCAACTTAGTACAGATATGAAGGAATACAGCCATACTGGAAGTAGATAGATTTATTTATGAATCAACAATGCTGGTGGACACGATATTCTTATCGATTGTAAAACTCTGCGAAATCTAAACACAATATCTGCTCATAACATAGGGTACCTCACTCATATACCTTTTGTTCCTGGGGAGAGAGAAAATGTGAGAATTATGTGATGGATAGTGGGCTGGAGATAACATTGGATAATACTATGAGTTGAGCAATACAAGTTAGAGGACATTCTTTTTGTATGCTAAAACTATTACAGTGTTATAACTGACTGCAGTGACAGTAGAACACCCATGCATGGAATACAACCGTAATGCATATAATAATGCAGCTTTATTTCAGTATCAACGCTGCTAGTGAACACTTTTTGTTGATACTGGTTTGAAATATCTGTGAGGACCTCACTAATATCTGCTCATAACATGGGCCACCTCACTCATATACCTTTTGTTCCTGGGGTTGGGTAAAATGAGAGCATTATGTGACTGGTAATGGCCTGGTGAAACCTTGACTCATACTATGGGTTTAACCATACATGTTACATTACATTCTTTTTACATTCTAGAACTATCCCAGAGTTACAAATGACCAAACTGAAAGTAGAACACACATACATGGAATACAACCATATTGCTTATATTAAAACAACTTTATTTTAGTATCAATAATGCTGGTGAACATTTGTTGTTTTTTATTGCTTTGAAATATCTGTGAAGTACACATACAATATCTGCAGATGGAGTGGGCTACCACACCCATATACCTTTATTACCTGAAGTAGGAGGAACAGAGAGCATTATATGACCAATATTGGCCTGGCGACAGCCTTGGATAGCACTATGAGTTAAGCAATACAGTTTGCAGTCCATTAGTTTTGCATTCTACAGCTATGACAGTGTTACACTTGACTGCAGCAACCTTACCATAGACAATCAATGCATACAGCTCTATTGCAATGGTTATGACAACACAATCCTGATGAACACCATTTTGCTTATTGTTATTGGTATTGTTTATTGTTTATTGCACTTCAGTTGTTATTGTTCATGTATTGCACTGCAGCTCTAATTGCCCATTTATTGCTCTACAGTACTACTTGCCCATTTATTGCATTACAGTCTTTCTCATGTAGACTTTATTGCAGTAAATGCTTTACTCTTTCTTGTTTATTGCACTAGAGTTAGCATACTAAATTCATACTTAGCATGCTCATGGCATAACCTGGCCAGATGCCCAGCATGGGATACGCCATTGCGAGCCCTCTCAGCTGCAGCTGTTGGGGAAAAGCATACTATTATGCATACCAGTTTTACAGACATTCAGCTTGCACTTTGGTAAGACAGAGGAAGACATGCTTACATACTTGTGGGGCATTGTCATCTCCAGCTTCTTGGACCCAGGTGTCCAAGGTTCCCCTCTTTTTCCTTTGCAAGTCATTATAATGGTGATGACACTGCTCATCTGTGCTGGGATACCAGTAACTCTGGTGAATTCCCTGACCAAATGGTCCCAGGCCTATGCCTTACCTCTGAGCCATGGAATGAGCCCTGCATCAGCTGGGTTGCATGGTTTTGTACCAAGAGCCCAACCATGACCCTGGACTCCTGAATACCCCACTTCTGTGCCCAAAAGTGCACACCTCCAACAACACTGTCTGTCATACCAAAAGCTGATTGAACTACAATGAATGATGCAGAATTCCCACTGATTTGGCTTAATATAGGCCATTTTCCCACCCTTACACATCATTGAGCAAAACTAAAAAAAAGTGCCACTTTGCTTAGCACCATGCAATCCAGCAAAGCAGGGCTGAGCAGTGTGAAAACTCACAGAACCCTGGTTTTAGTGAAGCTAAGCACCATGGAAACACTGGTAGTCATTAACATGCTTATGCACTGCTTAGCATGAATGAACAGTGCTTATCAGAGGACAGCAGTGCCAAATTTCACAATGCTTTTATTAAGTTATGGAAAAATATTACATTCATTTACAGACATATTCTACCTGTTATGGACTGGAGCCCAGCACCTACAATACATAAGGCCATAACTCTACCCATGTAGCTAGTTGAATGTTATAAAAAAATGGTATACCTTCACATATACTACTAGGCTACCTGTTAGAGTTGCTGAGCACACCACACAAACATGCTTAAACACACCTATGGGTAAATAACTAATTACATCTGTTTTCTATTTTTAGATGTCTGGCAAGTGTCGGCTATGTATGTATAAGCTCCACTCGGCTCTGCCGCACTCTGCGCCATACAAACGGCAATAAAGAAAAAAAATAAATAAAAAGAAAAAAAACTATAAAAATATTTAATTATGATATTTAATCACACCCATTTCTATTTTTAGATGTCTGACAGGTGTCAGCTGTCTATATCTAAGCACAGTTTAACATTGCTGCAATCCACATCACACCACACAAACACGAAGAAAAAAATAAAAAAATAAGATCATAAAAATGACATATTATACATTTGACACACTTCACAACATTACAACAGTATTCAGGAGCATTACAGAGAGCCTCACACTCATCTGCGTCAACAGGTAGCCGCTATACCTCTCCCTACACTGATTCAATATTCCTGTTCCTCATCTGTCCCTTGGCAGTACACCATTATTAATATGCATGGTGCACTGCCGAGGGGGAACCGTGGCCATGTGCATGGATACAGTCCATGTAGGGTCTACAAGGTACTGAGACATCCAACAAGTAGATGAATAACTAGTAAAATAAAAAACACTGGTGATACCAAGTTAAAACCACCAAGACTTTATTTAACTGTAAACATGTAACTGACTAAGCGCTTTCACCCGTGTAGAGCATCTTCAGAGTCAGTTTTCCACATCTAATCACAACCTTTAAATAAACATTTCAATTAACACTAGAATAAAATGTTAATTAGTTATAATGAATCTGTCATTTAATCTTTTAGATTTTAGCCCTTAACTGTCATTAGTTTAGTTATTATACAAGTTTTGTATATAAACACCAAATACTCAGTAAGTAGTAATATGCCAACTTTCCAAATATTATTTCAACACCTAAAATCAAAACATACATTTAAAACATATTAATCAATTAATATAAATAATAATTGTAAAAAACATATAAAAAGTGTGTATATGATATGTATATAGATATATATATATATATATATATATATATATATATATATATATATATATATGAAAAATATGCACTAAATGTGTAATATAAAAATATGCATATGTGCATATGTACCTCATACAACTGACTATAAGTCAAAAATACTCTGTTATTTCTATTTATTAAATACATGCTGCCTTGTGTTTTAATGCACATGCTAGAGATAGGATGTCATTGATGCCAGGTGCACTGCTTGCGTCTAATCGTATTTGCCACAAGCATTCCCTGACTTCTAGAATGGTTTTGTAATCACCACCAAAATCTTTGGTGTATAGTCTTTATCTATGACAAAAAATAGAAATTTTTTATAATTAGTACAGTATTTGCTGTGGTTATATAACGAACTGGTTGATTTCCTGTTTTTAATGTTCCTGTTGTGTTCCATAATTCTTTGTCTCAACTTTCTTGTGGCCATACCAATATAGAAAGCTGGACAGGATAGACAAGTTGCCGCATAAATAACCATTTTGGTGTTACAATTGCAATGACCAGGACTCCTCAAAGATCTCTTATAGTTGCCCACTTGAACATATGGGCCATCGTTGATATATTTACATGCTTTGCAGTTTCCACATTTAGCCATCCTAGCAGGCCTTTGACGAGTAGGCATAGATGTTCTTTCCAAATGTTCTTTAATATTCAAACCCCTACTGTTGATAAATAGAGGGTACTTTCCTAATGTGTCTTGCATACCTGTGGGAAGTACACTTTACCATGTTGATTGAATAATGTTTTTAACTTCAATGGCTATGGTGTTGTGTTGTAAAACCATACCTGTTTGGATATTCTTAACTTTATGTTTGTGAATATTACTATTCTCTACATCCCTTTGGCTATCTAACAAAATAGGCCTAAAATCTGTGGCCCTTCTTCCAATAATGTTCTGTTTGACTGTGGTAAGTAAATCCGTAGGATAGCCCCATTGAACAAACAGGTCAATTAGTACCTCCAGTTCTTCCAGGAATCTATTGTCCTCACTAACTATGCGTGACACCCTTATCATCTGGCCTTTAGCCACGTTCTTCTTTACATAATAATTATTTGGTGTTTATATACAAAACCTGTATAATAACTACACTAATGACAGTTAAGGGGTAAAATCTAAAAGTTTAAATGACAGATTCATTGTAACTAATTAATATTTGATTCTAGTGTTGATTGAAATGTTTATTTAAAGGTTGTGATTAGATGTGAAAAAACTGACTCTGAAGATGCCCTACACAGGTGAAAGCGCTTAGTCGGTTACATGTTTACTGTTAAATAAAGTCTTGTTGGTTTTACCTTGGTATCACCAGTGCTTTTTATTTTACTAGGCTCTACAAGGTGCCTACATGGATTTTATTAAATCTTGGAAACAATATTACAAACTCATTTGTTAGTTTTCAAACACTTGTTAATTTAAAACAAATGAAAAACATTACATATGCACTGAATAAAAGACTGCAAAAATATGTGAAACCGACCTAAAAATATATTACTTATGTTATATATCAAAAGTATTCATTATCGTTGATAAGTTTTTAATTTAAGCAAGCAGGTGATGGAAGAAACCTCATTAAGCCCTGAGGAATTACTTGCATTCAAATGTAGCTGCCATGAAAGTTCTTTTTTCTCTAGCAACATTCCCCTAGGGCCCACCTAGGGTTGACATCCAACTGTTCCAATACTAAAACCTTAAACTCATGTTCTGACATGCTGTAAGATGTTTAGAAAGATTATTAGTATTGCTACTGGTCCTGATGGCATATAAATGCTCATAAGTTTGTTCTTTGAACATTTGCTCAGTTTTTCCTACATAGAAACCTGAGCAACACTGACATACAGAAGGCTAAATATACCACACCCCTTGATATGCAATTTTATTTTTGTTTGATTGTAAATTCTTCCCCATTGACTACAAACTTATCCCAACAAAGGATATTCTTACAATAGCTACAAATCCCACACTTAAGCATTCCACTTTGCCCATCAGTTTTTCTTCTCGATTTCTTGGTGGATTCAAAAACATTTTTAAAACTAAGCCCCTTCTTATAAGTAATCAAAGGGCAATTACCCAGACTTTCTTTCAATTCAGTACTATCATTTATTTTTATTCAGAACCCACTTAATATAATCATGGTCCAATGAGTATGCAGTAATAAAACTACATTTATAACTGGGTTTAGCCTTGCTAACAAAGGGGGAAGTATATCAGTGATTATAACAGCAGGTTGTATATTAACCTCATTGCCTAATAAAATGGGAATAAAAAATATTCCTTCATTTACATACTGCTTCATTTAAAGAACTGTTTATAAAATCTTCAGGGTAACCTCTTTTTTGAAAAACACTTTTAAGAATATTACACTTATCCAAAAAGTCCTCAAATAAGGTGGTCATAAGGGATGCATGGACAAACTGTCCTTTTACAGCTGCTTTTTTCTGATAGGTGGGATGGGAGCTAGTATAATCCAGGAAGGAGTTTGAATAAGTTGGTTTCCTGAAAATTCTAGAAGCTAGTCTCTTATTAACATAATCTTTCATCAACATGACAACCAACTACAAAATATGATTTTCTCCAATGTCATGGATGAATTTTAGAAAATCTATAGCGCTGTTAATACAATCAAGAAATAAAGGAATTTTCTTGACATCATCCTTCCATGCAATAAATATATCATCCAGGAACCATGCACAGAGGTGCCATGAATCCTTTAAGGGGCCGTTGAAAACACACCTCATCTCTCACTGTAGCATCACTGCTTTGGCATATAGGGACCCACATCCTGACCCCACAGCAAGACCCTTCTGTTGCAAAAATATTGATCCTTAAAAAAGATGTAATTATTATACAATACTAAGTTCAACACCTCTGTAAACAAGTTTATCTTGTCTTGAGGTAAATCACTTTTGTTATAGAAAAATTCAGTAAACCATTGCACACCTATATCATATGGAATTACTATGTAAAAATATTTTAAGTCTATTGTCAGAAATACCAAAGCATCATTGAAAACTAAGTTATTACATTTATTAAGAAAATCCCAAGAGTCCTTACATAGGTATTGCACATTCTGGACTGCTGCTTTTAAATGATGGTCTGAGAACTTTGCAAGGGGTGAAGTAATTGAATCGATATGACTAAGCTGGGAGCATGGGTTCTTTTCTAATAGTCAGTAAAAGTGAAATTCATAAAGCACCAACCCAAATAAACTTCCACTGACTACTTTAAAATTCTAAACTCTCTTTTGCAAGTACTGGACCTCCGATGTGACTCACTCCTTCTCCTTCAGAACAATTGGGTTTAAACTGGTTATGATTATGTGGATATTCAGAAATTCACCCTTGACCTTACTGGTCTGTGGGGAAATGTTGATATTCTGACATGTATTATATAGTCATGTAGAAAAAGGAGGGCATTAGTTATGCTTAAGGGAGGGAAATGCGTAACTATTAGGAGTGATTTCAAGAAGCATTATTTCACATTAAAGGACAGAAGCAGTGTTTAACAGGCATATTATTTTAGGGACGTTAAAGGCCTTTGACAAGAAAGGAAACAGAGATAAGAAGGTACAAGTACGCCAAAGTGTGAAGGTAATACTAACTGAAAGTCATTGCCAGACTGGGTCTAAAAGGCAGGTCAGCAGGTTATCGTGATCTTTTTTTGCAATAGGATCCCACTATGGGATTTGTTTTTTAACATGAAGGAGAAAAATATAGACTTCAGGCCAAATCAATTATGGAAAAACTATCCAACCGTGAGACTATTCAAACAAGGTGTAAATGAAAAGAAAGAGCATGCCAGTAGGCTTAACAAACATCTCTGTGGATGTCAAGCTATTGTCTGTTGATAAGACACTTCAAAATGCAGCTGGACTCAGAGTAACTAAAACTTCCATCTAATAAAAATAAATAAGAAGCAGTCACCTATAGTGTTCTTTAGCGGTGACATAGTTATTGTAGGAATAGTTTTTCAAGAAGTTGCATAACCGTGTCATTCTTTGTTAATTGACGTTTTTCAGTCTGACATAGATATATGGATATTGCAGTGCTCGTGAAGTGCTGGAATGCGGGTGTGGATAATATTTACTTTAAGGTTTGGAGTCAGGATTGCTGTCAATAAGATTTAAAGGCCTTATGTTAGTGATATCAGCTGATGAGAATAGTTTCTGTGAATTCACACTAGCATAAAAGTTATGGTTATGACAAAAAAGAAATGTGTTGTATTAATCATTTACTTTTACTACTATACAAAGGCAATGATTCATAATACAGCTAATATGTCCAGTAACACATGATAAGACAGAGGTAAATAACCCTAATGAAAAGGAAACTGAAACTTCAAGTTGTGGGATTAAATAAGCTTCTAGCGGAAACATGCATCTATAGATGTAAGTTTTGATTGTGAATAAGACAGCGAAAGAAAAGGTAAATAAAATCAAAAGCATATATTTCATCTGAATTGCATGGAATGGTTAACAAACCATACTAGGGCCTA
Source organism: Protopterus annectens (assembly GCF_019279795.1). Taxonomy (NCBI): domain Eukaryota; kingdom Metazoa; phylum Chordata; order Ceratodontiformes; family Protopteridae; genus Protopterus; species Protopterus annectens. Next base: position 209,232,171 of record NC_056732.1, on the reverse strand, counting down.
AAGATTTAGAAGAAGTAAATGTATCAGTACCAACATTATTATTAACATGATTATGACAAACAAATGTGTGTATAAAATACAAATACTGTTTACATACCAGCTGTGACTGATAAACTAACATACTCTGAGTAATAAGTGCAAGAAAAATGTAACAGTGTAAAGAAAGCAGATAGTGTGAGAAAGTTAAAGGAAGTGTGGTAGGTCAGTGAAATCGCAGCAAGAGGCACAATGAGTAAAATAATTTGTTATTCTTCTTTATTAAACTCTAATATAATCTCACTTAGAATAATATATAACACTAGAGAGAGGATAGGATAGCAATAGCTCAGTGAATGGAGAAAACAAACCTGCTCAGTCTCTATCATAAACATATGAAGAGAGAGCAGAAAAGATAGAACTGAATATCAGTTATTGTGCTGAGCTTAGAGATTCCAAATGGATACTATCTTCCCCCAAAAAACAAGGTGTAAGAATAAAACATAACGCCTGTAATTCTACAGCTGAGAAGAGATAAAAAGATAAAATGGTAAAATGAAATACTGACCTTCCAAAGAAAGGGCACTGGGTTACTGAAGCTGTCGTCCAGAGGATGAAGAAGTTGTACAACCAAAGGCAAACTATCGTGAAATTCATAATTCAAAAATACATATGCAAGGAGGTTTTTATGCAGACTAAGACAACACCATGTTAAGTACAAATATGACTTATCAGATCTACTGGTGACAGGGCAGACTATTTAGGCAGAGATTTTTTTTTATCTACTATTAAACTATCTTTCGTAAGACACATTTCTTTACAGAATATGGTTGCAGTTTTTAGCAGTGATTTTCTGCATGAAGATTATTTAATTGGTCTTTGATTGAGCAGATCCTTCTGTCATGTACCTTATTCCTAGAGGACATATTAGGACATATCTGTGCTAACTAGACGACACTTTTCCAAACATCAGAAAACCCTTAAACTGTTCCTCAACAACTGATGTGTCAGTGGAGCAGCAGGTAGCACATACATGCTTTTGGTGCAGGTGATTGTGGGTAATGTTCCCACAACAGGTAGCTGGATTGTCGACACTGCAGTCCAGCATAAAGGGGGGAATGGTAAACTCCTGCATGTGTCATCTTGAGAATGAGATATTAAGACCAAGGTCCCATCTTCTTGAGTTGGCGGTAGATCATATGGATGTAAAAGATCCCACGATGCCTATCAAAAGGTGTAGAGAAAGTTCTCTGATGCCTTGTCCAGATTTCCCATAGTAGTATAAATATCACCTTGGGTATGCCCTGAAAAGAAGCCAATAGCCTAGTAGGATCAACATTAGCAACAAAGGATAAATAAAACAAGGATGGAATTTAATAAAGCCTCCACAGTCTTATTTACTGTGTAGGTATCATGGCACACTGCTTACATGAAAGTAAGCAGGTTTGCGATCCAGTAAACAGAGCTGGGTGGCACCCATGCACCCTCCAACACAGAAATATATGTGACATGCAGATCACCTCATAAACAGGTGGATTTCATGCAAATGAGGGAGGTAGAGTGATCCAGCAAGCAGAGAGGCAGTCCTGCAGGTCTCGTGTTGGTGTCCATAGTGAACACGAAAATATTCTGTGTACAGGATTTTAAACAGACAACAGGGGCTGTAAAAGTGTAGTTAGAGGGACAGAAATAGCGAACAAACCAATGTAGACCACCACAATCCTTCGATAAAACACTAATTTAATATGACAAGGCAAAATTCAACAAGCAGTTTTTAACACAGATAAGCGCTTTCTGGCTCTGCCCTTCTTCAGATGAAATAAAAACAATCTTAGTTACATTTAAATACCTAATTCAAAACAGTTTCCAAATGGAACTTTTCTTGTGGTTACTCTTTTCTTAATAATGTCACATACATGCACATTTGCATTTAATAGAATGACATTCACGTATAGTAGTAATATACATGGTGTATGTGACATTATTAAGAAAAATTGGCATATACTTTTATCTGATGATAAAATAAAAGAAATAGTAGGGATAGAACCCAAATTTGGATTTAGAAGAAATAAAAATCTGAAAGACATTTTAACACAAGAAAAGAGTAACCACAAGAAAAGTTCCATTTGTCAAGTAGGTACAAAACCATGTGGGCTATGCAAAGCATGTCACTGTATTAATAAAGAGATTGTTTTTAAGCATCCAGTAACAGGGAAATTATTTCATTTTAAAGCAAAAGCCAATTGTAGAACAAAGAATATAATTTATTTAGCTGAGTGTCAGCAATGCAAAGCATTTTACGTGGGAAAAACAAATAATATGTTTAAAGTTAGAATTCTGCAACATCTTTCATGCATAAGAACTAGAAATATGCACAATGCACTTTATAAACATATAGAAGTAAATAATGACCATCAGTTTAGATTTAGAGCTATTACAAATGTATTTCTTAGTATAAGAAAGGGTAGCCTGGTAGATGCCACTGAGAGAGAAGAAGCAAAGTGGATAATTGAGCTTTTAGCTCATAGGACACCAGGACTAAATGAATTTGTTCCTATGAAACCCGCCCTCAAAGATAGGAGGGTGCAGTATAAATTTTGATTGGTTGGAAACTGTTTTGAATTAGGTATTTAAATGTGACTAAGATTGTTTTTATTTCATCTGAAGAAGGGCAGAGCCCGAAAGTGCTTATCTGTGTTAAAAACTGCTTGTTGAATTTTGCCTTGTCATATTAAATTAGTGTTTTATCGAAGGATTGTGGTGGTCTACATTGGTTTGTTCGCTAAAGATTTTTTGTACTCTGTGGACCTTCAGTCAGTTTTCTCAATTTGTTTTCTTTGCCAGGGACAGAAATAGCAGAGCAGACACAAATATGTGCAAACCTTTCCACTGTGTGCCACAAAACATAAGAGAAATAAGTTAAAATAATTTTATTTTTTTTAACGATCTGGTTATGTTTGCGCAGCACGCTGCAGTACACAGACATACAGTTATGAAAACAAATAATGGAAAAACAAATTTCATAGTATGTGACAGAAATGTACACACTCAAGTCACTCCAAAGCAAGTACAAATATGACTCCGTCATTGTCCATGCTGGTGTGAATGACCTGAGACGTACCTCCCTGGACTACATGAAAAGAGACATAGAGGAGCTCTCCGATTATGTAGCCCAGGCTGGTATGACCCTGACCCTGAGCAGCATCCTGCCCTCACCAAGAATGATACCACAATACAAAGACAAGATGATCAGCTTTAACAATTGGCTCAAGCACTGGTGTCATTCTAAGGGGATCCAATATCTGTCTGCCTGGGATGACATGTTGGACAAGCCAAGCTGCTTCGCAAGGGATGGCTTACACCTGTCACCACTGGGCTTCCGGATATTGGCTAAGGCTCTTGCCACCCCCATAGTGCCTTTTTTAGGCAAGGCTCAAAAGACAAACGCACCTCCTTAGAAAACAAAAATGGAAAAAAACTAAGGGTAATGCTGCTCAACGCCAGAAGTCTAAATCTCAAGATGCAGGCACTTGATGCGCTCTCAGCATGGAGAACATTGACATCTGTGCAGTAACTGAAACCTGGTTCAAGGCTCCAGAGAGCACCCCAGCGCTACCAGGCTATACCTCGTATCATGCTTTTCGGCCCCAAAACCCGGGCCGAACCACAAAGGAAGGAGTGTCCATATTCATCAAGGACACCCACACCTCCAGGTTAGTAGCAACACATGAAGCATCAGAGACCATACAGGTGCAACTAACCATAGGCAAAACTGCTATATAACTGGTAGCATGTTACAGACCACCCTCCCAATCTCAAGAACCCCACTCAGCCTTCCTGAAGACATTGGAGGATATGAATGTATCACAAAATACCATCATACTAGGAGACTTCAACTACCCAAACATAGATTGGGTACATTATTCTAGCCCTAATACCCTAGCCCAAAGGTTCCTGGAATTCATAAATTCAAATGCATTGGAACAACTAGTCACCTCTCCCACTAGGGGAGATAATATACTAGACCTGATCATCACAAACATGGGGACAAAATGCTCCACACGAGTATACCCCTCACTAGTGAAATCTGACCACAAACTAATCACCCTGGATATACATATCCCACCTCCACCTCCAGCACAAAAGACCACTGTGAAAAACTTCTCAAAAGCAGACTTCACTCTTCTTAAGACTGAGATGGTATCCTTTAAGCCCACTGTGCCAGTGGATACCACATCCCACAATGCCGAATCCTTCACAAATGCTTTTTATGGACATCTCCAAGAATGCATGGATCATGCAATCCCAATCAAATCCAAGTCCCTCTACACCAAAGGTAAGCATCCTGTCTGGTGGACCTCAGCCATAAACAAATTGTATAACAAAAGAAGGAAGCTACTGCACATCAGAGCAAAATCCCATGAAGGGAAGACATCTCTGATCAACATTATCAGAAAACTACGTTCTCTCATAAAAACATCCAAGGCCAACTTTGAGAGAAAAATCGCTAAGGACACTAAAGATAACCACAAAGCCTTCTTCAGCTATGTTAGAAACCTGGGTGGAAACCCTCAGATATGCTCAGAGTTGGTTCACAACAACATAAAATACACTGAACCCACAGATATTGCCAACATTCTGGCTGACAGGTTCAGTGCAAATTTCTACCCTAATTCACCCCCAAAAGAAGAAATACTTATCCCAGCTGAATGTAATCTCCTGTCATCTCAGATGTCCAAGTGAGAACCGCCTAAACAAAGCAAAAACACAGCATCAATGGGACCTGATGGTATCCCGGGTTGCGTGTTACGTGAACTCCAAGAGGAGCTAAACCCACACATAAAAATGCTATTTAACCTTAGCCTTACTTCGGGATATGTACCTGAACACTGGCATACAGCAACAGTGGTCCCACTCCACAAGGGGGGTGCCTCTACAGACCCTGGAAACTACCACCCCATAAGCTTAACCTGGTCTGCAAAGCTATGGAAAGAATCATTATGGAACTCATAAACAGAGACATAGGGGACCTACAGACACTTGACCCCACCCAGTTCGGCTTTGTAAAGGGCAGATCCTGCCTTTTAAACCTGGTTGACTTTTTCGAAACAGTCACTAGAGCCATTGATGAGGGCAAAGCAGTCAATACAGCATACCTGGACTTGGCTAAGGCCTTTGACACAATATCCCACTCAGGCATCATAGATAAGCTCAACAGCTTAAAAGTAAACCCTTATGTCACTAAATGGGTTGCAAACTGGCTAAATGACAGAACCCATAAAGTTAAAATCGCTGGAGCAATGTCAGACTCAAAGCCAGTCACAAGTGGTGTCCCACAGGGTTCTGTCCTGGGACCCCTCTTGTTCGGCATTTATTTCTCAGATGTTAAAGCAAACATGGGAGGGCTGTGGCTGACAAAGTTCGCAGATGACTGCAAACTTGGTGCCATAGTCGATACACCAGCAGACACACACATCCTACAAAAAGGCCTCACAGAAACGGACAACTGGTGCCAGAGTCACGGCCTTAAACTAAATGCCAAAAAATGTATAGTCATCCCCTTTGGGAAAAACAAAGTACCCACAAATTATCACATAGACAGCAACCCACTGAGTACGGAAAAAGTAATCAGAGACCTAGGGACCCAAGTCGACAGCGACCTCTCATTTGACACCCACGTTGCCAAAGTGGTTAGAAAAACATTCTACCTTGCACACCTCATCATGAAGGGATTCACATCCAGATCCAAGGATGTCATTGTACCCCTATATTCCTCCCTCATCAGACCCATGATTGAGTACAATGCCCCATTTGGTATGTACCTCACCCGGCATTTGCAACAGCTGGAGAGACCACAAAAGTACCTCACCAAGAGGATCAAGGGTCTCCAACATATGTCTTATTCTGCCAGACTAAAGAAACTTCAGCTCTATTCAGTAGCATACCGCCTGCTCAGAGGTGATCTCTGCCTGACGTACAAGGCCATGTCCAATCAGGATCTGATGGACATGCTCCACCTCAAAAAATCCAAATCCATCAGGACCACGAGAGCTAAAGACTTAAACCTCAGCACAAGTATGAATAGGACATGCTGGAGGGATAGATTCATAACCCAGAGGCTTCCCATGCTTTGGAACAGGATCCCAGTTCGTATTAGGCAGAGTCCCTCACTGACTCTTTTCAAGAGAAATCTTGATGAGTGGATGGGAGATCGTAAGTTTACCCCAGGGGTCATATCTGTGTCACTGCTAGACAGGGGCACAGTAAACTAATTCTATTATATAAGGGGACCTTCACTGTGTCACTACTAGACAGAGGCACAGTATTCTAAATTTATTCTGTACATTTTTGTACCATTTTATGGGGTGGCAAAAGCCACATCACTATGGCTAGGCTTACAAATGCCCCAGGGCAGATAGCCTAGTACTATACTATGAAACTATGAAATTATGTAATATAGGACCTTGTGTGGAGTATCCACAATGGTGGAATAGTGCTGTTGCTATTGAGATAGGACCTGGAACCATGTAGTTTTCAGGTTGTGTGCACAGTACCTAATGCAAATGAGTTAGTGCTACTGAATAGCACAAATGCATATTCATGTCTGCATATCCCTTCTGTGTAGGCACATAACCATGTCGGTGTCCACAGAGAGGTGGCTGACATCAATGGGGGAGGTGTGTCTGAGGACTTGTAAGCTCATTGGAGCTCAGCTGGACCTGCTGGCATGGCGTGGCGTGCCTCTGTGCTCAGGAGGGGGGTGTGTACACTGGCTGCCAAGCTTTGTTTACCTTCGGGGTGGGTGTTCAGTGTATTTGCACAGCATATCAGAATACTGAGCATGCTCTTTCAGGGCTGTGTGTACGACTGCTGAGTTTTGTTTAACTTTGGGGGCACTTGTTTCTGTGTGTTTGCATGGCACGCCACAGTGCTGAGTGTATCCAAAAGCCAATGATATATTAATTACTGATTCACTTAAACTAGAGCCATTAAATGTTGTTAATGATATACTTGGCAGGTGGAATGCATCACAGGTAGCCAATCATACAGCCTACGCCTACAGCGGAGCCCAATAAAGGTTGCATACACCTTACAATCTGATTTCTCCCCCCAAACTCTGTACCAGTGGAGTACAGACTTGGGAATTTTAAATGCTAGGGGCTGCTGCAGGTCTGCTACATCTGTATGTGCTAGATGCTGAGGTCAGTCCTGCTGCTGCTGATGACAATAGGCCTAGACTGAGAAGGAGAAGAGTGTTCAGGCCCAGGGTAATCTTCCAGGAGCTACATTAGCTGGAGATTGTAGAGCACAACAGGGTGGACAGGAACATACTACAATAACTCAATACTACAATACATATATATATATATACATACACATATACATATACATATAAGGTTATCTGCCCTCCCACATCAATGTAGTTGCCCTGAGGAACCAAACCAAGGCTGCTACAGTACATATTCCACTCACACTCAGACCCCTGTGCCTGCAGAATGTCACCCATGTAGACAGACACAGGTGAGCAGGTGGTGTAATTTATAATGGTTCCAATGCATGCCTTTGACAGGGAAACATGTCCCTGACCACATGTTTGCCTATATACCTGTGACCAGCCACATATGGCCATAATGGTGACTGTACACACATAACAGGGATATTAACAAGTACTCTACTCCTAGGACAATAACTACAATAACAGTACCAAGCAATATCACTCTGCAGACCACACATGCTGTCCAACACAAGCCTACTTTGCACACTCCACAAGTACAGTGCCTGCAATCACATATTCAACAGATGTAATCTGTGACACATGTGATAAGTATTATGCGAGCTATAATGTGTAACAGTCAATAGGTAGGGGTTCTAATCTCACAGCAGCCAATTCAGTGTGTGTGCAAGTATATTCCCTTGCAGCACAATGGACATGCCCTCATGGGCTATCTCTGTGCAATGGTTCCTCGTTTTTTGGCCCTCTAACTAGCTGCTGCCATAGGACCATAGAAGTTACTAGGCTAATGGCCCGAGGTCCTTACAAGCCTAACCAAATTTTACCCTTGTTGCACATCTCATCCCTCTTGTCTATCTAATGATGTTAAATAGCATATCAATCTATCCATGTATAAAATCTGAGATGAGAGAACTTATTTCCCATAAGAATACGTGTACTATAGACGATTGAGTGCAGTGAGGGAAGGCAATGATAAAGTACAGTGGAGGTTGAATATTTAAGACCGATTTCTAAAAAAAAAAAAACAACCTGAATAATCCGCAAACTACATTAACTTAGGGAAGCCACAACTCTTTAAAATCCTTCCATCCTCTATTCACTTTTTCTTCTTCTGGGAGTATGATATGTTTAGTGAGCTTTTGTTTGAAGCTTGAGCTTGTAGAGAAGAAAACTCACCCATCAGAATGAGGACAAGGACTGTATAGCAGGGAGGGAAATTCAGACAATACGTCCCCTATGACTGGTCATAAAAAGGGCTTCCCTGGTTATATTAGTGAAGACAGAGTGGGAGGTATAGTTGAAATTTAACCAGTACATAACATTCAGTACCCTTTTCAGTACTCTTCTTCACGTGGATTGTCATGAAGTCCATGGTGAAAGCTGGATGGTATGCATAGGCTAGAAAGTAGGGTCTACCTCTAAGTTAATAGATCATTGTGATAGTGGATCACACACAGTAATACCATCTGGGTCACTAAATTCAAAAGAAGAGGTAAAGCAGCTAACAGGAGGTGGTATGGAAGAGTTAGAAGAGCTACAGGCCAACAAATTAAATACATACTCTTCCTACACAGTGGTGAAGTTAACTCAGGGATGCACAACCTCTATTATATTTCATCAGATGCAATTGGTATTTACTCACTAAATGGTGTCCTAGAATTGGTTCCAATGCCATGGTTGTAAGTGTTAGGCATTAGAAGAGGAGAGAATGAGGAAATTAAATCTGATTGGCTCTGCTCAGAGTCACTTGACTGGCCTTATCAATGAGGAGCTGAGGAGGGCAAGGAGGGTAGAGAATTATGAATATTAAACCGGTAGTTGATTTCCCTCAAACTAAGTATTTACTATACAAACATTTTACATTTACAACTTGAAACTTAGAAACAAATAAAATCAGTGCATAAAAGGGAATACAGGAGCTCAGCAACAGAGACGGTAACAGTTTTGTGATAACAATAAAGGGAGATGAGAGACAGGATGTAGCTATAAAACTGAGAAGGAGAGAGATATGTATAGAGAAGAGTTAAAAGTTAGAAATGTTTTCCTGAACTTACCAAAGTAGGATAGGACAATAATGGTCAAGTTTTGGGGCTTGGGGAACATAGTCAATGGACAAGGAGGGCATAAGGTGAAAGGAAAAGATGTTTCTGCTGTCATAACTGAGTGCTGTCTTAAATAAATGCAGTAGTATAGCAGGTAAATGCAAATAATAATTTGTTTTGTTTGTCTGCCCTCTACATTGCCCTCCTCTACATGGCCTAGTGATGTCATTCACCTTAAGAGCACTGGCTGAGAATCTAATTTCAGATAACTTCGTAGCACATACGATAAGTACTGTGAGCTATAGTGTGTAACAGTAAATAGGTAGGGGCTCTAATCTCACAGTAGCCAATTCAGTGTGTGTGTGTGTGTGTGTGTGTGTGTGTGTGTGTGTGTGTGTGTGTGTGTGTGTGTGTGTGTGTGTGTGTGTGTGTGTGTGTGTGTGTGTGTGTGTCTGAGAATATATCTCCTTGCAGCACAATGGACATGCCTTCATGGGTTATCCCCGTGCAAAGGTTATGCATTTTTGGCCCTGTAACTAGCTGTTGATCTCTAAATTGCCCTCCTTTACGTGGCCTGCTGATGTCATCCACCTTAAAAGCACCGGCTGACAGTGTAATATAAGATAAACTCCTTGGCACATGTGATAAGTACTGTGAGCTATAATGTGTAACAATAGATAGGTTGGAGTTCTAATCTCACAGCAGCCAAGTCAGTGGGTGTGTATAGCCATACAGCATATATATGATAATCTTTGTAATCTACACATTGGTAGGGTCTTGCATTATTTTACTGGTTGTGGGTGATGTGGCCTCCCAAATGAATTACCACAACATGGCTTGTTTATATCAACAAGCATTATGTGTCCTACATAGATAGTGCTAGCAGACATGAGGTGTGGCATGTGCATCCGGTATTGTCCTGTGTACTGTGTACCACTACATAGGTACATTTTCCACTGTGTGTGCAGCCAACATGCACTATGTGTGCACCATGGTGTGACCTGTATGCAGTGTGTGGAAGTGCTGCTAGTCTGAATGAGGTCATTTGTGCATGACAGGCTGTGGCAGCATTGTACATCATGTCACAGAGCAATACAAAATGTTTATGTCACTAGCATGATGACCATACAGCCATTACAATTGCAGATATCACTACCCCTCATCACAGGAACAGCACATATTGTCCAAGTTCATGGGAGATGCAGCCACACCCCCAGTGTTGAAATGACATCTGCCCAGCCAATCATATAGGTATTCTCTATACCATACCAGTATGGAGAGTCTGCTTTAAGGGTGCATTATGTCTGCTACACAAATGTCACCATCAAGCATGAACTACTAACGTCACATAGTGGCTTAATGTCCTTAGGGTGACTAATTGATTTTCTATGCTTCCTAGAGATACACATCATATACAATCAAATGGGGTCACACCTTCTCCTGTATGCATGGCACAGATCACCTATGAGTTGGCTGAATGGCACAGGTGGCACTGACGTGCATTGCAGAAGAACTGTGGTGAGCACATATGGATGATGTGATAGCACCCTGTGGGGGGGATACTATCTTCTGCATGTGCCAAAACAGTTTGGAAAGTATGTCAACACATGGCCATTGCAGTTAGATAGTGGAGTGCTGAGGGAGGAGTGTATGGAAAGTATAGATATGTCACCTACCCATGACTGTGACCGCAGCTATGCCACATGAATCATGCCATATCACTCTACAGACATGTTGATGTGTGGCACATGAGTTGTACACCTGTGTGGCTGGGTTTGTGTGGTTACCTGTCACCTCTGTTTATGTACATCACATATAGGGACTGCCATGCTACTAACCAAGGACATAGGTATCCCCGATGGAAAGGATAGCACATATATATTCTTTTGTGGTTTATGGACATATGACACCAGGCATGTATTTGTAATACCATCATGCAAGACACCAACATAACACAGTGATTGTATGAGTGCTCACAAGTAGCAGACCACAGCAACATTGTTAGCAACAGTCAGTCGGTAACTGTGTGTACTGTGGAGACATGCAGTCCAAGCAGTACAGGACCCATCACTGTGCCTTGTTGAGCACTGCTGCTTACAGAATACCTATTGGAGTCGGTTGTCTCTATGCTGACATCAATAGGCTACATAGTAACCCCCACATTAACAGTACAGTGGATGCCTAAGTGAAAACTTTGTACATGTTGCCTGAATGGGCAGTACATTGAAGATAGCTTGGCTCAGTCTGGGTGTTGTATGCCCTGATGTACTCTCACCCATGTCCCTGCTGACTGCCATGACAAGGTTCTGGCAATAGTAGGGCATCAGGGTATGCTGCCAAATGTATACGCCATGTACAGACTGGTATGTAAGCTGGTGTATACCCAAGTGACTGAGGGTTAAACCCTGGTAACATAACATCTGGCCATAGGATGTTTGTAGATGTGTCAACTCAATCACCACACCTTGTATTTTTACATTCAGGTAGCCCAGCTGATATGTATCAAGGGTAGCAGACCTTATCACAAAGTATAAATGCATGAGTATGTGGACTGACCACATTGTCCCTGTTAGACTTTTATAGATATATGTACCTAGGAAGCCATGCACATATACTGCTGTACCTTACTGATTTCATATTTCTGCTCTGCTGCCATGCCATCCTGTGCCTCTGTATTGCCACCATGTGTCCATAATTTATTCCCTCAGACTCCTTGAATAGTAACATACACAGGTCTGTGAGAAACATCATCGTGTAACACTACCACCAGCACAACATCATACAACATAACGTACACAAAGTTTGGTTCACAGTGATGATACATGCCAGCATACAGATTCTGTTGTGTACCACAATAAGTGGCATGGAAAAACAATACTGCATTACACACATACAGGTCAAGTAATTTAGTCATCTTGTGCATCAGACACATAGCCTTATTTCCCTACATCGATGGCAAGGATAACAGGGATGTGGCACAGGTATCAACACATGCACAGAGTGTGGTGTGCGGTTGGTGGAGGCCTAGGCTGTGACAAATAGTTGACAGCATGTGTGTGAGTCAGGAAGGGGTGGGGGTTAGACGGGCCATTGAGAGGTGCCGTGTGTGTTTGTACATGGCCTGCATGTGACAGTGGTGTTTGAGTGTGTGCATGTGCACAATCAAGCCCAGTGATAGCCCTACACATGTGTATGTCAGACAGCTGTGGACCGTACATGGTAGAGTGGACTGTTCACCATCTCTTTCCATGAACATGGGAACTGGCTCTGCCATTGCACTGGCACTACTATGCCCAATGTCAGATCTGGTGCTAGTACCTGATGGTGATTGCTGTCTGCTGGGTTTTGTCCCCCACAGGACCACTGAGGACTATGTGCTCATGGCCTACCATGTCGTGGTGTGGACAGCACACTTCTCTTTGTAGTGCTGGAGGTACTGCTACTATAGGAATGTAACTGCACACTGCCACATGGACTCATCAGCAGTAGGTTTTGCTGACCTATATCTACAGGCCCGATGCCCAACTCCAGACAGACATTTCAGCACAGACAGTGTGCTGCCCAAGATAATCACTGTCTCAGCTCACCATCTATCCACTGCATCAATGAACTGATCCAGGGTGTCCCTGGTGCAGTGGAGGCAGTCACGGATGTCAGATTTTGCTGCATCCATAACATAAGCATTTGTCTGGTGTTCCATTCAGAACATGCCTGTACCTTCTTGATGGCCCAAAACATACATTGAGTGACTTCAGATGTGACACCAGCAAAAGGTGGTGGATGGGCAGCAGGCATCCTATAAGTATCCCTGTCAATCTGCCTGTGTGGGACGTCGCTAGCTTTTTGGCTGTACCCAGTGTCTACACTCACTGCAGCCATAGTTGCCACACATTCCTGTTCAATGTGTCTACCTTCTGACTGTCCAATATCTGTGGCCTCTAGGTACTGGGTATGTGTAAGCATACTGACTGTGTGCAGAGACAATGGGAGCAGAAGAGGGATGTCAAACTCTGGGACAGATTCAGCCACCGATATCCCCACCTGTGCCTCACTATGGCCACCGTCATCATCAGAGCCAAAGCTTTTGTAACATGCACATCAGCTATATCCAGTTAAAGTTGCCAGTACAAATTACCCGTAAGGTATGCAATATGACACTATACGTGATAAAACTGCACATTAAACCCAGTGCACCTACCTTGAGAATGATATGCCAGTACTCATGTCACTGCCTCAGGTATGTAACATCTACCTTTTGCCTTTGAACAGGCATCTTGGATTACTTGCCTCATGTATACCAAGCTTAGTAGTCGCTCATATCTATAAGTGCAAATGTGTTAATATTCATTCAAATACACACATGTGATTTCCCAGTCTATGAACTGTAGTCAACTGTTCAAGAATGGTATATACAAATATTCCAGTCTGGCTAAACAAAAACATTTGTACATAGTGCAATATGGCAACTCTTAACTTTCATAGGGTATGTATGATTCATAAAACAACAGTATCATGTTTACCATGTACAGGACCACAGGCTTGGGCAACTCCTGACTGACCCTGAAAGGGTGAGTGAGAGGTATTGTCAACACCACCATATGTTGCAGCAGTACAGGGTAATATGTGCATATATCCACTTGTACAGTTGCCACCATCACTGGCAGTATTTCTGAGATTCAGAGTATGTGTGCACAACTGAGCTTAAACCCCAACCCCCATGGAGATAGATCTGACACCAATGTATAGGTATGTACAGCCTGCCAGAATGACTGATCATCATCATCATCATCATCTTCTTTTGGCTGTTCCCATTAGGGGTCGCCACAGCAGATCACCTGTTTCCATTTCTTCCTGTCCTCTGTATCTTGCTCTGTCACACCAACCACCTGCATATACTCTCTCACCACATCCATAAACCTTGTCTTAGGCCTTCCTCTTTTCCTGTTACCTGGTAGCTTCATCCTTAGCTTCTTTTTCCCAATATACTCAGCATCCCTCCTCAGCACATGTCCAAACTAATGTAATCGTGCCTCTCTGGCTGTGTCTCCAAACCTTCCAACCTGGGCTGACCCTCTAATATACTTATTCCTAATCCTTTCCACCCTCGTCACACCCAGTGCAAATCTTAACATCTTTAATTCTGCCACATCCAGCTCAAATTCCAACCCATATAACATAGCTGGTCTCACTACCCTCTTGTAGACCTTCCCTTTCACTCTTACAGGTACTCATCTGTCACAAATCACTCCTAACACTCTTCTCCACCCACTCCATCCTGCTTGTACTCTCTTCTTCACCTCTCTTCCACACTCACCGTTACTCTGAACTATTGACCCCAAGTATTTAAACTCATCCACCTTCGCCACCTCTACTCCTTGCATCCTCACTATTCCTCTATCCACCCTCTCATTCACACACATATATTCTGTCTTAGTCCTGCTGACCTTCATTCCTCTTCTCTCTTGAGCATATCTCCATCTCTCCAGGGTCTCCTCCACCTGTTCCCTACTCTCACTACAGATCACAATGTCGTCTGCAAACATCATAGTCCACGGGGACTCTTGTCTGATCTCATCTGTCAACCTGTCCATCACCATTGCAAATAAGAAAGGGCTCAGAGCTGATCCTTGATGTAACCCCACCTCCAACTTAAATGCATCCGTCACTCCCACCGCAGACCTCACCGCTGTCACACTACCCTTGTACATATCCTGTACCACTCTTACATACTTTTCTGACACTCCTGACTTCCTCATACAGTACCATAAAGTATTAAAATGGTGGGCACAGTAAGCTTACCTGGATGCTCCTCTGCTGGGGTCAGTGTGGTACCCACCTCCATGATGTATGGTGTGATGGATGCCTTGGAGCTGTTGTGTGTTTCTAGGTTCACCAGGAATTCCTCTGTGGCCAAAAGTGGTTTTACCACTGTAGGCCCTCCACCAGTGGTGGCATGATCCCTGGCAACATCAGCTGCCCTTTGTTGTGCAGCATTCACCATATCTGTGGCTCTGTGTTGCACCTACTCATAGGTCCTGTCCTGCTGGCCAATCTGATTGACATCCTGCACAACATCTGCCCACAATGCTCCCGTTGTTCACAATTATGCCTCCCCCTGGAAACAACATCTAATGATGCTGCCTTAGTGCATCACTTATTACCTTATTCTCTGAATCAGAGAAGGGGGCGTGTCATCTGTGATACATGGTTCCTGAAAGACAACAAAAGGGGAACACATTACAGGACCAGGTACGTGAACATCTACTATGTACAGATTTAGCACACCCATAATGGCCTCCAGTACCCACTGTTCCCTCATACATCATACCCCACAGTCTGTCAACATACTACACGTGTAGATCCCAGAAAAATAGTAGCACTTCTGGGGTATGTCTCTGTGTGCCATGACAGATTCTGCTGTGTGCTCCTACACCCAACACTACAGTGTTCTGTGATGTGTCCCCGGCGGGCAACCTCCCAATACTATGTCATATGGCCACTGCCAGTCAAATAGCAGTGTGCTGCTGCAGCCACTATATGGGGACAGTCCAGCAACACCAGTATGTCACAATGTCAGAAAACAATGCAAACCTGCCTTAGAATACATTCGCTGTTGGCATCATACCTCTCGACTATTCAAATGTTTGCAGAATGTCAAGATGTTTGCATCATACTTTTGGTCATTTTCACATAACATTGTGGATTTCTGACAAAAGGTTGGCCAATTATTGATGGTTGATGTCAGAAAATAAAGGCAGACACCTGGGTTTAAGACGTCATACCCTTCAGAACACAGTTATGCTACTGAAATATCTATTATTCTAATCACTTTCTTACAACCAGTAGTTACAGTGTCCCTAATTTTGTGCCTTTATCACTCTATTATTTATGGCTTTGTTCAGATTTCTTGCTGTAACAGGCTGACAGCTATGTTAGGCATAGCTCTCAATCAGACAGGGACAAACGTCAACAGAATCATGGACTTAGCCAGAGTACATCAGGGACAATCGGGGACACTTTTAAAATGTTAGAACTATTTATGTGAGACATTGACAGAATGAGAGGAGGTGAATTAGTGTACATCGCCTGACATTACAAGAGTATACACCCTTTCTGTCACTATGTATTACATATAATTCACTAGCTTTCCTACAAAAGCCAACCATTGCAGGAGAGATTAAGCGGGATGGAGCTAAGATGTGAGTGAAAAGCAGGGACATTTGAGAGGCATGCCTGTAGGTGTAAGACAGCTGAGTATCAATGACATATCATTATCATAGGTCTAAGACAGACTTACTGCTATAATCCCTATTCCCATACCTCCATCCTCCCATCTGTATCCTTTTATATGGACAAATCAATTACATACCTGGTAGAGTGCAGTACTCCTTTGTTGAACTTTGCTTCCAGGAATCTTTTGAAAATACGCTCTCTGTGTGAGGTAAGTTTCATACAGACTTGTGCTCCATACTTTTTTAAGGTACTCCTCTTTAGCAGATACTTGCCTCTGCACCAGTCTATGGTTGCGATATGGTAATTGCAGCCAAAGCAGCTGAATTGCACTATTATTAACCAATAACATGCCACCACAGTGCAAAATATAAGGTCTTCATGTAAACCTGGACCCCATTCTTAGCTGTTAAGATGGACATTACTGAGGTGTGGAGACTACAGCATCACAGAGGGTAGGTACCATAGCTGTCAACTGTAGAAATTTATGCATTATGTCCACAGTTTCACCTCATATGTGTGGTCAGTGTCCCATGACATTGTGGACATCTGGCAATTCACTGGTGAACATTGTGGGTTGAGGTCAGTAATAGAAGACATACATTTGAGTGTCAGACTTCATACCCCTCAAAATATGCATGCTAATGCAATAGCTGTTATTCTATCAGCTTATTAACTATGTAGGAGCAAACTGTAAAACATGTCCCAATCTCTGGACCATTGTTCCCTCATTAAGTATGGCTGTGTCCGGATTCCTTGTGCTAGGGGGTTGGAAGGTATGGTAGGTCTGTAGTAGTTACTTTTACATACAGGTGTGTGTGCTACACATAGGGGGAGTGTGAACACTTTGGGGGACAACAAACTGTGCATATAACTGTGGCAGATGTGTCGGCCCTGTCATTACAGCAGAGCCAGGGTAAGGGTACCCTTTACAGTCCAATCAAGACATGTGATTAAGGCACATCTGTTATGCAACAGTGCCAATAACAGAGTAGTAGGTGACATACAGTTATGCTATATGGATTATGTGCAGTGTGTCTCTACCTACAGACCTTTGACTTGCAAAACTGGATAGTAGTTCATTAATTAGGAGTAACCTGTGTGGAAAAAGATTGCATGACTCAGTCATTAATTGCTGCATTCACAATAATGTAATTGAACTGAAACCCAAGACTGGATTTAAATCCATGATTGTGTGTGGCAAAATGTACTGCATGCAAGGCATTTAATAGACTGTGCCACTGAGTCACTGCAAAAGCATGTGTATTTGCAAGATATATGTGCACATATACAGGGTGTGAGAGACATTTCTACATTCATCAGTATGTGCATGGCTTTATATGGCTGTATTTCTGCACCAGGATCCCAGTTGTACATGTACTTTGCCATTGATGCCTTAGCAGGTGTCTTTCTACATGTTGCTGAAAAAAGGGTGCATTTACCTGCTATCACAGGCCTCACTTACATCCATTTTTATCTCTTTGGCTGTCTAATGCTGTATTATTGCACCAGAGTCCAAATTACACCCCCATTTTTCCCATTAATTTTTAATTCCAGTTTGCATAGTGTGGCACGCAGCTCCCCTGAGACATGCCAAATGACTGTAACTGGTAATCACTATGTTTCGATGAAAACACCTGTTTTAATTAAGATCTGCATGGTGTGGCAGATTAATACATTGTGCTGTGGGGGTGATGGGCTTGGGTTTGAAACATGGCAGAAGTGTCTATGTTGTACATGTCTAGCAATGTTAGAAACACATTTATTCATTAAAGCTCAATTTAGCAGAGCTAAGCAAAGCTGTGCAGCACAGCACACTGTGCAGCTCTGTTCAAAAAAATATAAAGAAAAGAAAAAAGGGGAGATAGGAAAGAGTTGAAATGGGGGCAAGCAGGGGAAAAAGATAGTGAAAGGCAGGTAGGGATGTGCAGGAAGAGCGTAAGAAAGAACCATAGCTATCCATTTCTTGTATAGCAGCAGCTGTGCACTTTGATGGATTTTGTAGATGAATTTGGACTCTCCAACCTCAGAGAGAGGGATGAGGACAACATAACTGCATTGTCAAGCCAATTGGACTAAATTACTTGTGCCCAGTGGACACGTGTGCAAAATGGAAATCTAAGTATGGGGCAATATTTTTGGGGGGTACAGGTGCCCATTTTTTTATTAAGGTGAGAGTGGAATGTTGGGGAAGGGACATAGGTACACGTGGGGAGGTAAGTTGGGTAAGAGAGTATGCATTCACAGACAGAAAAGACAGACAAGACAGCAGACAGGGAGGTGTGCGACACATGAGGTGGGTGAACACCTTGAATGGGGAGGATGTTGTGGAATCCAAGTCACACATGCCTAAAGATGGCAGCAGTATGACTCACATTCCCAGCCATGGGACTATCAGCACTGCTCCTTTACTGCCCCAAGATAGGCTGTGCTGGAGGCTGGGTGCCAGGGTGAGGCTGCCCCACCCATTTAGCCAGCGTCATCTCAATCTGGCACAGGTAGCTCTGATAGCTGCAATGAACAATCTTGCTCACCATGATCAGCAGTTGATCCTGGGTGGCAATGGCTCCTCTGCCACCACTCCCAATGGGAAGCCAGGTCCTTTCCTCAAAGGCAGTCCCGCTGGATGCCTCAGGTGGTGCAGGGACAGCAGATGGGGCACTGTCAGTCTGGGTCTCAGACTTGCCAGGAACCGGTGCCATGGCCAGTTTAGACAAGGTTGGTGCATCAGCCAGAACTTGCCTACCCTGCTGTACTGTGGTAATGGAGGTATAGCAGTAAGTATAGGTTAGTTGTGAACAAATCAGTGTTAGTAATAATGGCATGGCAGAACATTGGAAATAGCTCAATTATATATCAATGCATATTATGTGAAACACAACAATAAATAACAGAACAGTCAGTATGTTAACAGCATGCCAGTAACAGTTACAGCATAAGTCAAACAAAATACATAATACACCAAGATATGTTAATATGCAACCATTATCATACATGACAATAATGAAGCACATGTCCCAAAATACAATTAATGTAACAACATATATTAATAGTAAACTATAACCAATGAATAACTATAAGAAATAAATTAAGATACGGGGTGGGGAGAGTGAGAAAAACAATTCATTAGTAACATTGCTGGTTATTTCCTTGACAAAAGTACTACTATCTACTCTATGGGTCTATATTTTGTTTATGTGTACAGTAACTACAAGTCTCCTATAGCTGATGTAAGATTTACTTACCTCTCAAGCTATTTGCATGGTACTCTATGTGCCAAGCAATAACAACTGTGGCTACAAAAATATACAGAACATTTGAACATCAGGTGGACATATATAACTATCAAGGTGTTCTGTGGGCTGATTTGGTGATACTTTGCAATCTAGGTAATCATTTCCATGGCAATCCTGTGACAGACAGATTATGCACTATTAATTACATAAAGTGAAATTGTGACACTTGAGAGACATGTACGTGTACAGTACAGACAACAAACAGATGTCATGCCTTGGTTGGCAGGTATGGGAATAGAACCCAATATCAGTGACTGCAGGGGACATCTGCATAGAATGCATTAATTGACTGCAGCATGCTTTAACAGACACTCCAGGCATGCATCCATACCTGGATTACACATTTTATTTCTGACTGAACATTGCTGATGAACACATTTTTGCTAATGATTTTAACAGTCTTTGACATTTAAACACACAATTATCTACTCATAATATTGGCTACCTCACCAATTTACCTATAGTTCCTGTGGAGAGAGAAATTGTGAGCATTACATGACTGCTACTGTAATATTTGCTGCAACATACCACTGGTTTCAAACCCAGGACTATGTGTGGCAAAATGTACTATATACAGAACATTTAACAAACTGAGCTATTGAGTCATTGCTGATTACTGATTGACTGATATTTTCCTAGAGCTCACCTGGAACCAACGCACATAGTAGGTAAGTTATATTTCAGTATCATATTTGTGAAGTCACCAAACAATATCAGCTCATGGAGTGGGCTACCTCTCCCATATACCTTTATTACCTAATGTCTGTGGATGACAGAGCATTATGTGACCAATAGTTGCCTAGAGGCAGTCTTAAATAGTACTATATGAGGTAACCAATACAATTTGCAGCCATTAGAGTTGCATTCTACAACTATTACAGTGTTATACTTGACTATAGTTCCTTACCTTACAGCCTCAATGCAAACAGCTCCAGTGCAATGGTTACAACAAACACTTGATGCCCGCCATTTTCCTTGGTGTTATTGATATTCTTTCATGTTTTTATTGAATTACAGTTGGTATTCTGTCATGTTTTTATTGAATTACAGTTGGTATTTTTCATTTATTGCACTACAGCTCTAATTCCACAGTTATTGCACTACAGAATGTATTGTATATACTTTAATGCAGTTATTGGTATTGTTTCATGTTTTTATTGCACTACAGTTGGCATTATTCATTTATTGCCCTACAGCTCTATGTCCACATTTATGGCACTACAAACTTTACTATATATACTTTATTGCAATTAATGCTTTACTCTTTCTTGGTTATTTCACTACAGTTTGCATAATAAATCCATACTCACCACACTCATGGTGCAACCTGGCCAAGCATCCAGCATGCAACTCAACATTATGAACCCTCCTAGCTGCAGCCATTGGGAGAGAAACACACCATTGTGCATACCGGAATTAGGTGTCCAAGGTTCCTTTTGTTCACCTTTTCAGGTCATCATGGTGGTGACAACACTGCTCACCTGTGTGGGGGATACCAGTAACACTAGTGAGTTCTCTGGCCAGCCAGTCCAAGGCCTGGAACCCACCCTGCAGCAGCCTGTCATCATGGTTTTCATGAGGAACCCAACCCTCACCCTGGACTCCAGAATGCCCCATTGCTGTACCTGAAAGGGTGCACCTTCACTAACATCACCAGCCATATTATACTTTCAGTTGACAGATCTCCAATGGATTCTGCTGTATTCCTGCCTATTGGGCTTAATATGGGATCTTTTCCCACCCTAACACATCATTGGGCAACATTCAAAAAAGCCCTGCGTTGTTTAGCACTGTGCCAATTAGCACTGAGAAGTGAAAAAACTTGCAGAACTATAGCGCACAAACCAGCCAAGCGGAGCTGAGCATTGCATAAATATTGGCAGCCACTACCATGTTTATGTGGTGCTTGCAATGTCTAAGCACAGTTGAGCAGAGCTTAGCAGACCGCAGCAGGGTCATATTTTAAAATTGTCTGCATAATATGTATATCAAAATTAAATACATATTTTCTCTTCCATGTATTCAAACCCTTGACCTACAGCACATGAAGCCATAACTCTACAAGTTTAGCTACGTGGATATTAAGAAACCTGGTATACCTTCACATATACCACTTTGCTACCTATAAGCAGTGCTGAGTGCTGTGCCATGCAAACATGCTTAGACGCACCTTTAAATAAATAATTACATCCATTTTTTTTATTTTTAGATGTCTGGTAGGTGTCTGCTATCTTAAATGTGAGAGCAACTTGGCATTGCTGCGCTCTGCACTGCACATCACAAACATGCTTTTTTTCTTAAAAAGAAAATAAAAATAAAACAAAAAGACATTGTAGGGACTCTCATACTCATCTGCAGCCATAATTAGCACTATATATCTCCTTGTATTTATTCAATAACCATGTGCCTCAGGTCTCCCTCGACAACACTCCATCATTAATATGCATGCCATGCTGCCGAGGGGTAACCTTGACCACAAACATGGATACAGTCCATGTAGGCTCTACATGATGCCTACATGGATTCTATTAAATCCAGGGGAAAATCTTTCATTTACATATGCAGCCATGAAATCTAGAAGCCTATATTTGTCTTCAACATCCTTTCCAAAGCTTAACATTTCAGTAAGGTCCTCTTCCTTATAATATCTCTCATGTATAAGAATATGAATCAAGATCCTGGTTTGGAGACAGAAACCAGTAGCATCTGTCTGTACAGGAATCAAAAGTAAGTGATCAGTTGTTGAAACGCTTACACTGCACTGTGAATTCATATGGAGATGGACATAACGTGTAAAATGAGTGAAAAGAACCCAGAAGACAACAATAATAAAAGGTACTGTTTCAACTGTCACTGTGAATATTCTCAGTGACTAAGTAAAGATAATTAATTCCAATGAAATCCATGGAAAATACAAAAAGGCTTGGTCTTGAAAAAAGTTATTTTATCATTAAAAAAAAAACTAAATGGGCAAATAACTTTCAATACTTTCTACAATTTTCCATCATTATTATTCAGTATTAAACTTAAAAAAAATCCATATTGTGCTTAAAATACTGACCCAGTATTTGCAAATTACATTTGCGACATTTGCATGAAGTACAAACTCATACAAAGACATAACACTCACTGATATGCCTTGCTTGTCAGTGCGTCTTCTCTTGCACCTATAAAAGCAGTCTAGTAAAACTCTTAAAAAATGCAGCTTTACTTTCATGTAGGGCAAAGAGTTATAAATATGACATATGAGGAAAATAAATATTTCTTTTTTATAATTTTAACAGATGTACAGCTTTCTGTAATATTATTGCTGAAAACCTTTGATAGGATTAGTAAACAACAAGAGTCTGTATTAATGCACTTTTTTATCATTTCAGTGGTCTGTGTTTTTATACTACCAAGCATACTGAAATTCTTCCAGCAATGACTAATCATAGTAAAGCTGGGTACAGAGTCATGTTGATTTTCTTTCAAAAAAAAGTTAAAAGGAAAAAAAATGAAGTCAATTTTCTAATATTAGAGGCATCAGCTGAGGGAAAACAGTGTCAGCTGATTTATGAGTTCCATTTCTGTTTTGCCTACAGTTGATGAAGGGCTGTAATATGTTGTCTGACAAAACACAGACAGGAAATGAACAGTGGTATCGAACCCTGGTCGGTTGAATCTGTTCTTAATTATAGCAGGTGATAAAAGATTTAGAGATGAAACACAGCACATAGTTTGCTGTAGTATGACCTTTAGTCGAAGTTTTTTAAGTATTTAATGTTTATCTGAATTCCACATTTATTAACACAGTAATTCCAGTGTAGCCTGATCTTTCGTAGAACGAAATGTATTGTGTTTTGAAAACTTGAAAACTTATTGAGTTTTAAGTAACATTTTAATGTAATATTGCATTATTTTATGTCCAGTTTTGGTATGTGTTATTCAAGAATATATCTTGTCATTTATTGTTTTATATTATGTGCTACTTTACAATTTTACTGTCCCAATGCGTATGATAAAATGTGACATTTCTGTGATTACAAGTAAGCAAAGTTATCGGTGATCAAGATAACAATATTGCAATAAACATAGCTAGAAGTTCAGCAAAGTGGTCTGATTTGTCAAGAATTGTGCAGTAAGTCAATACAATCTTATCTGCAATGTTCTTGTGGCTCAGAAAGTATCAGGCAGAAGAAAACAATATAAGGGAACTCTGAACAAACTCATGAAAAAATGTTAAATAAGACATCAATACTGAGAGTATTATCTTTCTCTCGCTCTCTCTAGATATATGTATGTATACACACACACACACACACACACACACACACACACACATATATATATATATATATATATATATATATATATCTTTCTCTATATACGTATATATATATATATATATATATATATATATATATATGTGTGTGTGTGTGTGTGTATGTATATATAGACACGCACACAAACACACGCACACATGCTCGCACGCATGCACACACACACACACACACACACACACACACACACACACACACACACACACACACACACACACACACACACACACACACACACACACGCGTGCATGTAACAAGAAGGCCTTGTTTTATTTATAAAGTGAGGCAGTGGGGGTGGTCAGAAATACCAGCTTGTTAATATTTTAAGAAAGGGTCAAGCTAACAGCTTATATTTCCTTTTCTAGATATTATGCTAACAGCATTGGTTCATCAAGGGTTTCATCTCAGTGAAGACCTCAATGTAGAGGATCTAGCTCTCACAGATAATTAAGTCCCCTTCTTTTAAAATCTATGAGTCCTGCTAAACTGTAAATCCAGACCCTTTAACAACAGCAACTAACATTGTGTCATTTTTTGAACTCATATTGACTTCATATCAGTATTCCAATCAGACATCATAAGTACTACCAGCAAGCATATCAGAAACTTCCTTTTTAACCTTAAGGATCAATTAGGTCTCATGACAACATACATCAACAATTTTTGCTTAAGTGAATGGATGAAAAAGTCTTTTCTCTTCAGAATCCTTAAGAGAAAGTATCATCGTCCTTTAGGTAAACTGTTAAAAAGGTTATATGATGACATAAAGCTATGCACTTCTAAAGAAAGCAAGTCCTTGTTTTAATCAACCCAAGTTAGTTCCTTCTGAAATAATGAACTCCTTTCCAAATGCTTTCTTTGGTAATTTCCATAAATATTTCAGTCCAAATGCTTATTTTTACCTCACCTCAATTCTTCATGTCACACCTGCATACCTTTCACAAGAATTCTGCAAGTATACACATACCCTGATTTCCTTTAGTACAGCATTTAGCCATCCCTAACTCTTTTCTAAATGCAGTCATTCATAAATTCTAATTGAAACACTTCTCTACCTATGACATTGAAAAATATAACATAGGCAAACTACAGTAAAGAAGATATGAGAATGTCTCATCAAGATTTATCTAACAGTATAATGGGCTTTATTTTTCTCCTACATGTTAGTATGTCCTTCATCCATACTCTTTCTCAAACATCTGAAAACAGCAATTATCACAACAACTCTAAACCTAAAAAAATTAATTTGTCTTCAGGCTTCAATCCATTCCTGTTCTGTAAGCATTAGTAAATGCTTGAAAATATCACTAATACCACTCATTTCTAGATTTCTGAGTATACAACCGCATCCTGTATGTATGGATCTAGTCAAAAAGGTAGAGCTTGCTCAGCTTACAAGGTTACTTGAGGAATGTGAGGGAAAGGGCTCATTTTGCTAAAATGTGTAATCTAAACAGAAAAGTGCCTTTAGCAGAAAAGAAGTTTTGCAGCTAGCTGTGAAAATGTTAAAATGGCTCTTGCAGAAAAGAGTACAAGCTCATAATCAGAAAATAAATATTTTTTGACAGAATCAGTGAAGGTGCACTAAAGAAAGAAAGGATTCTCCTCGATGACAAAAGAAAAATGCATGTTACAGAAGCAGACATCACTGGTCAGAAAAGTTGATTAATGGTAGGAATATTGAATTTATAGTGGGCACTGTTGCAGGCTGTCATTTTTTTATTTATTTAACATTTGTTTATAGGGAAAGTCCAACTTGGGACAAACCAATTTTCAGAGGATGTCTGAGGATAAACACTCCAGACACGTCTTTGCAATGTGGGATGACCCCGGGCACTCGGAAAAAAAACACACGAATGCAGGGAGAACATGCAGACTCAGCACTGAAGGCACTCCAGCTGAGAATTGAACCAGACAACTTCTTGTGTGAGATGACAACACAAACGGCTGTACCACTGCTCTGTTCAATTTTAAATTCATTTTCAATCATTTGAGAGTGAAGAGCAAACAGCATATTACATCATTTACCTTCTTGTCATATTCAGGCCACAAAGTGTCCTTAAAAATTAATGGAACTTGAAGTGTATGCTCAAAACATATCACACAAAGTACTGTTTCAAGTGGATACATTGTAATAAGATGACATCTTGGGGAGAGCACTCAAGTCAAAAGTGGGAGATGGTAGAACAAATTCAAAACGTCCAAATAAAATAGCATGGTTGTGATGCCAGTGAAATGTTTAAAACTCAATCAAAAGACATGTGTCGTGCCAAAGAGGGTAACATGCAGATACATGGAAAGTGTAATGTTTATAGGTGTAATGATTTTATTGTTCATTCTTTAAAACATAAGCTGAATCATACATGTAGAATTAAGCAATGAATAGCAACAATGCCAACACAAACCAAAGCCCTGTTAGAAAACTATAGTAATTTATATTTAGACATTGGTTGTCTGACAGAGCAGTATACCATTACGTTGATTACTGACATTCCCCTAGCAGTGCATACCCCAAGATGTGTGTCAGTGTGTGCAGGGCAATGAAATGAGCAGAAGCTGAAACTTATGATAGAATTAGGAGTTATTACCAGGCAAACTGATCCAACAGGCTTGGTTAACATATGGTAACAGTGGGGAAACTGAATAAGATCTGTATCCCCAATACTTAAATACGGCGTATCACTACTTCCTGTACTAGGGACATATAAAGAAACAAAGAGCTGACTTGCAAAAATAGAAGGTGTTTATTGAAATATAGTGGGAATGCAAAAGAAATGCTCCTAGATATTTTAGATTTTTCAGATCGACTAGAAAGTCCATTACTCCATGCCAGTGGTGTCTGAGGGGCTTACGAGCCTTATTTCCTGATTATCTTAACAATGGCAGTGCTTCTGTTAAGGTTACAAAATTGAGTGAGGTTCATTACTTTTGGCAACAGTAAAAGACAAAGCTTCTCAGAAAATATTACTGTCTGAAGGCAGTAGCAATATAAGGGGCCCTTCAAACATTGCTGAAGTAGTTCCATCTATATCACCAACTTCTCTCATGGATACAGAGGCACACGAGTAATACAAAGTAATACGACTTTAATTCTTCAAGTAATGCAGCACATTTTCTACAGCCAATAAATGATCATCAGTTATTTCAACCCCACGGCAGAATGAAGTAGTAACATTGCTAGGTGACTCTAGTTTGCCCCCATTACTGAAGATAACACCTTCATCTACTACTATGAGCAGCCCTGCTAACATAGCAGAGAATGATGACCACTTTTTATGTTAAAGAAGCTGTGATCATGTCTTTGTTACTATTAGTTAAGCATTGCTGTTCCACAATTATTCAAACTGCATTCTTGTACTACATTGTAGACGTCAGGCTCTCTCAGCTAAAATGTTAATTTTCTTAAGGAAGTTTCTAAAAGCTTAGAAATAATTAAGAATTAAATAAACAGATGACTTTGCCAGCTGTCATTAATTTGATTTATTCAGTTTTCATCTGCTGCAAGTGGATATTGGACAGCATGAGTCAGTGCTTAATCTGTTGAGAAAGAATTAATGTGAGTTGAGTTTAAGCTACTTAAGCAAAGATCTAAGATTGCTTTGAAAGAAAAAAATGGGGTATGTTCGAGGAAGCAGCCACAGTAAATCTGCATCTGAACATAGATGAATACACAGAGTTGTGATTATAGCAAGGCATACAGGAGATCACTGACTACAATATCATGTCAGCACAGTGCGAGGACAGCATTGAATTCCTGGGCAGTTTCAATACCTTCTTTGGAAGATCTGAGGAGAGAAACAACAGGTTGGCACTAAAGCCACCCACTGATGAGAAGGATGCAGTGCTCAAACTCAGTACAGAGGAGGTGAGAAGAGAACTAAGGAAGGTGAACCTCAGTAAGGCTGCTGGTCTAGACAACATACTGGGTAAGGTGTTAAAAGACTGTGCTGATCAAATGTGCACAGTACTCACAGAGATATTTAACACCTCTCTTGGCATGGCAAAAGTACCCTCATGCTACAAGCAACAAACATCATTTCATTGCTTAAGAAAACCTCCCCCTCCAGCCATAGCAACTACAGACCAGCCACTCTGGCATCCACTGCTATGAAATGTTTTGAGTGGCTGATCAAAAGGCATTTGTCATCAGATCTACCTCCCGATTTTGACCCTCTACAGTTTGCTTACAGAGCCACGGCTGATGCCATATTAGTGCTACACAACTCGCTTGAACATCTAGAAGGAAATGACAACTATGTAAGGATGCTGTTCATAGATCTCAGCTCAGCATTTAATATGCTGGTACCAATGCAGCTTATAGAAAAACTGGCATACATAGGAGTCAGTAAACATCTATGTAACTGGATCCTGGACATCCTGATTGAGAGGCCACATAGAGTTAGTTCGGGTAAGAACACATCAAAGTGTATCAAGATTAATACCAGGGTTTCAAAGGGATGTGTTCTGAGTCCACTGTTATTCACCATCCTGACCCACAACTGCTTTGTAAAGCACAAGTCCAACCATATCCACAAGTTTGCTGATGATACGACAGTCATGAGGCTTATCACAAAGGAGGATCAAAGGGCATAAGGAGAGGAGGTGGCATCTCTATTCAGCTGGTGTGAGGGAAACAACCTTGACCTGAATGTAAGCAAGACCAAAGAGATTATCATCAATGTCAGGAAAAAGAAAACAAATCATCCAGCACTCATGATCAATGGTGAGAGTATAGAGCGGGTTAAGTGCACGAAATTCCAAGGAGTACATGTATCAGAATATCTCTCGTGGCTGAGAAACACCAGACAGCTGGTCAAGAAAGCACACCAATATCTGTTTTTTGAGAAGGCTGAAGAAAGCTAACCTCTCACCTCATATCCTCTCCACCTTCTATAGAGGTGCTATTGAGAGTATTGTCACCAGCAACTTCACAGTGTGGTTGTACAGAAAGGAAGGCACTACAGAGAGTGGTGAGGGACAAAGAGAAGGTAACAGGTACCAGCCTTCCATTGATAAAACAACTTTACTCTGCAAGAAGCATCAGAAGGGCATCAAAATAATACAAAACACCACGTATCCAGAGCACAGACTGTTTAAGCATCTGGCATTGGGTAGAAGATATCACAACATCTGCTGCAGGACTACCAGATTCAGCAACAGTTTCTACCTGACAGTGGTCAGACTTCTGAAGTTGGGCAATAGTTCCGGAGATCTGGACATTAACTAAGTGAGTTCCTTCTTTTTTGTTCAGCAATACCTATAGTCTGTGGTATAGTATACAGCACAGAAATTGCAATGTTAGTGCAATATCTATACAGACTGGTAAAGCACGGATAATGTGTTAAAGGCTTAATGAATTTAATAGTTGCCTTACCTATATTTATATTTATATATTTTTATATATTTTTTTACATTCTTACTTATATTCATTTTATTTTCAATACCTTGCATATATATATATATCTTAGTTGTATAAGAACTTTATTAATCTCAGTCATGTTATATACATGGTCATATTATCAAATCTTATTACACAATATTATGCATTTACATGTAGAAAGAAAGTTTCTTGCATATTCATATCTATTTTCATTTTCATCTTTACATTTTTATTTTTATATTTTTACACAACCACGATTGATAGTGAGGTGGTTATTAATTATAAATATTCATCATTAACTACCATCATAATATATATTTTTAATACATCGTTGATTGGTAAATATTCATCCTTGCATCTTGTAAGTGTATAACTTGTGTTTGAAACTACTTTTCACAGTTTATTTATTTTCATTTTTACAGATACATTTTACATGTTTGAAAATGAACATACACACCTATTACTTGGAAACATTCTTCAGGTATGTTTATCCATCTACCTTTTTATTCTCATATATATATTTTCTATATATTTTCTACATATAGCCTTTTGAAGTAAACCATTTATTTAGAGTCTCGTTTAGAGTGTTGGAAAGACAGTGTCTCCCTTTAAATCTTGATTTGATGATCATGTGATAGGTATAATGGTATATATTAGTCACTTGTTTTAACATTTTATTGAATGGTCTCTGAAGAAGTTAAGCTATCTGTCTTGATGAAAAGTGGATTATATTTCTGTACACTTAAGTTGATTAAAGCATTTAAAATTTGAGCGCTTTATGGTCTTAGTGTTCTGTCCTAGCGTGGAGCATCAATGATTCGTGCTTTTTGGCATTTTTAGTGCAATATCTATTTATATTATCTCTATCAAGTACAATACTAGACAGACAACTTAGGCAATGTGCAGTCTGTAATGTATCTTTTATTTAAATGGGGCAGTTATTATAACATAGGGGAGGGCATACTTATTCTGTATTCAAGTGCTGGAAAATTTTCTGCTCTTTTGAATGGGTACTGGAAGTTGTTGTTGTTGTTGTTGTTGTTGTTGTGTCTTTTGGCTTTTCCCTGTTAGGGGTCGCCACAGCGGAACTCCGGTCTGCTAATGATTGGCAGTCGATTTTTACATGCCAAGTTACCGGCCCTGATGCACAACCTTCAACGAAGGTACGCCCATTCACGCATGTCTCCACACAGAAGATGCTCTAGCTAAGAATCGAACAGGACAACGTCTTACTGTGAGGTGACAATGCTACTGTGAACCACCACCGCAGTGTATGGGTACTGGAAGTAGGACTGTATATTTTAGTTGTGTTCATTCTTGTACTTGTATGTGTTGTTTTACTTTCTGTTTGTAATCTCAGGAAGGGGTTGATGCAAAAAAATGTGTTTAGGCTACACAAGTGTGGTCCTAAATGTCAATAAAGTTTACTCTGAATCTTGCAAAAGGTGTTCTGACAATATCTATTTTATTTTATTTTACATTTGTTGACCGGGCTGGTCCAGCTGGATATATTTCCATTTTCAGTAGATGCCCGGGGAGAAAAGCTCCACATATAAACCACAACCAAACAAAAATGTTTACAATATACAAGAAAGGTATTACAATTTAAATTATGGGAAGACTATGAGACACATTGCATTAATACATAATACACCTACAGATCATTTTACAGTATGAATATCTAGGGCCAACCCCAAGAAATTAAGATACATTCATATCCTCGATTATTCTAGTTTACTCCAGACAGTTACTATTTCCAAGGGGTTAAACAGTAACAGTAGAAAAAGGAGGAAGTATAAAGAAATGGCAGGAATACTACCTTCAGGATACATTTCCTAAGTAGTACAGATAGCTTATAGGTGCCTAAGTAGCACAGATAGCTTATAGGTGCTACTACTTCAGAGGAGTAGACAGCAAAGAGTGGAGGAAAGTAGGAAGTCAAGAGATAACAGCAGAGAAATCTAGGGGATTAGTCTGGGTAACAGCAAGGGCATAGCCAGTAAGTTTTAAGGTGTTTCTTAAGACTTTGTTTAAAGAGAGGAAGGGAGGGAAGTGAGGTTAGGTCAGATGGCAAGAGGTTCCATTGTTTTCCAGCACTATTGGAGAACAGTGAGTCCCCAGCCAAGTTGCAAGACTTGGTGGTACTAGCTAGAAGTTTATTGGAAGAGTGTAAGGAATTAAGATTTCTATAGGGTGCTATAAGGTTGTTGAGTATCGGTGTGTTGTTGGGCTGGTAAAAAATCTTATGAACAATGGTAAGTTGGGAAAGTATCAGAATATTGGAATGTTTTCAAGATTTCAATACCCAGCAACCTTGAAACTAATTTACTTTTCATCTGTTAAAGATACTGAAAAAGAACACAAAGCCTTAATAGGTTCATATGTTTTGTTAGGCAATTAGTCCTTGAGGATCACTAGGAGCCTAGCCATTGTAGCTCACATTATTTGTTTCCCCGGTTTTATAATTGCCTAAGGGGACAGTCTAGGGAAGAACTTATGAGCTCCCATTCACTTATTTAGGCTGACTGTAAACATAGCTAGGGAGCTACTCTGTTTTATATGAAGTGGGAGCTTATACCATAGGTAGAGTAACTTTTGTGCCAGATATCTACTCCACTGACAGGCTACATTTATGTTGGGATGCAGAGCCAGGTTCTAAGTGCAACTATTAGAGGTATTACTGTTTGTTTTTTTCTGAAAATGTTAGAGGTTTAGCAGAAATGGGCCTTTTCTTAACTTATAAGCTAAACAGAGGCCACTGTACAGGCATCACCAGAGAGCAAAGCATAATGATTGTTGTTTAGATGATCTGTGCAACTTGAGGAGCTTGTGTTCAATATTTTCTTAGTCAGGAATCATTGTGGTGTCTCATAGTATGTATTATGCCTGCAGATGTGTATACTAAAGTGGGCATGATATTGTCTTGTTGGCCTGATTAGGGAAGAGTAGAGGGGGATAAAAGGTAACATACTGCACCATGCAGCATGATTTCCTAACAATACTTAATATATGGTAAACAAAGGAGATGTATTTGTGCAAGAACATGACTGGGTTTCTAATTATAGTACCAACTTTGAAGGAGTTTCATTTATGTGGAAGGTGCATGGGTACCTAATTTCCAGAAGAGTGTATTACTGCTTTTTGTTTGGTTGTTTGGTTACTTGTTTGATTATTTTTTTTGTTTGTTTGTTTGTTTGTCTGTTTAGTTTACATCCTTGGTCATGACATCAGGAATTAGTGCGAGACAGATGCTTATGCAGGATATGGGTATTAGCTGGAGATTTAATGACAATGTTGTATTTCCAGTTAGATGAGAACTTTTTTGGACATAAACAGTATATATGTCAAAGAGGAATGGACATAAAATGGAAATGTGTTATATGTCACTGGTGACAACACTTATGTTTAGAGTAAAATGTGTTCACAGCCCTGAATGTTTGGGTTCTGTCTGTGAGCCTATGTGGTGAATTTTCTAGGATTTAATTTTTAAGCATGCAGGTTTACCAATAATACCAATACAAGGAATGGTAAAAAAAGCCTTACATTCAGGCATCTGATTATGTAGAAACTGACCATTATCTAGTGCTTTGGTTTCCTTCTCAAAGAATTCTACCAATATATTTTTTAAACAGGACTTAACTTTCACAAGCTTAAATTGGTTTGAGTTAAAAGATAATGTATTCCATTATTTTGTGAACAATACTGGGGAGACAAACTGCTCAATTGTTTCCAAACATCATTGGTAGGGCCACCTCTGTGTTGGGGTACTACTATGGTTATTCTCCATATTTCTGCTATAGAGGCTAATACTGAACAGGTTTAAGAGAAAACTGATAAGACTATGTTTGCTACTGACAAGCAGATAGCCTGTTATGTTATTCTGGAGAGGGCATTTAGGATCTGTTTAGATGTAGTTGCAAGGATAATGCAGAGATTGTGTAGTTAGGAGAAAATGTGGAAGGGAAGGGACAGAGAAGTTGGAACTAAATTTATCTACAAATGGATTGATGATGTCCTCCACAAGGGAATAACTGCTCATTTGAGATCAGCTCTGTGCATGTTTGAGAGTTATTTCTGAGATTCCTAACATATGTAAGAAGAATAAAAACCACTTGGCACGACAGGACCCGGAAGCACATAAACAAAGGCTTTCAAAATAAGCAGATGAAGAAATCAAACAGCTGCTAGGTCTCCAAAAAGATCCTTTAATATAACTAGGCAAATTAAAAATCCACAATATCTTCCAAGCGCTTTCACTCGACCACTTGCGAGCTTTTTCAAGGCAAAAAAACATTGCTGGAAGTTCATTCACATTAAATACTTCCGCAATCATCACATGACTTCCTGTGAACCTTTCCCAACTGGAAAATCACCATATAAGGAAATTCTAAAATGCATTCTTATTATCATTAAAATAATTCATTTTCTAAAATCTTGGCAACTAGATACCATATTAAACATAAAATCAAATCAAACTGTTAAATGTGCCAAAAAACAATTCTGCAAAATATTTTTATAATCACAAATAAATGCAGTGACCCCTTTTTTTTTACCATCGGGGGTAAAATCAAAACTCCAAATTAAAACCTAGAGTTACTAAATAGCATTGTAAAACATTTCTTTCCTAAGTTTCAAGTGTATAACATAACATTCCATATATCTTATTATAAGATTTTGTAAATTCAAGAGTAAGTAAATAAAACAATAAATGTCATGTTGTGCCAAACTGTATTATAAACGGGCTTGCCTCAATTTCAGAACACTAATAATGTTAAGGGTGTCATTCAGACCTGGGTATCTGGTAGCGTCTAAACGAAGCTGCCAAAATAGCTCACGGTATTCTAATTTTGACTCCCAACTACCCCCTCTTATATCCGGTTGTACCTGTTCCAACACCATAAACTTTATGTTCATGTCCTTACATGTCAAAGAGTGTTTATAAAAGGCATTACTTTCCTTCCTTACATTGATGTCATTGAAGTGTTCATAAACCCTTCTCCTAAACACCCTTTCAGTTTTCCCAATGTAAAAACCATGGCACGTACCACAGCATCCAAGATAGACTACCCCCTTAGATCCACAATTAAAATGTTTGTTAGAGTGGAACTTGAATCTTCTAGAGGGAAGGTAGAAGGACCCCGAATTCAGCATAGCGTGGCATTGCTTGCACATCCCACATGGATAAGTGCCTAATTTCTTTCTATTCTGATTCTGTGGATCCTCTAACCTAATTTCTAAAAGTTCTTTCAAATTCCTGCCCATTTCCTAACAAAGAGGAAACTGGGCATGGAATCCTTAAGATCTTCCTGAAGTCTGAGAATGGGCCAATATTTTTTAATAATCTTCTCGATCTGATCTGAATTGTTAGAAAAAGTATGTATAAAACTATTTTTTGACTGTGAAATGTCTTTTGAAGGGTTTGGTAACCTCTCATTAACCCCCACCCCCAATAAAGGGGGATATTTATTTGGCCTCTTCTCAGAAATTTCTACAACTAGTGCTTCTACCAGGGCTTCTGGATATTGTTTTTCATTGAAGAATCTCTTTAAAATGGAAACTTCCTCATTGAAAAGTTTGTCCGTGCTGGACATTCGTGAAGCCCTAATTAGTTGACCCTTCACTATCGCCTTCTTTTGATAGAAGGGATGTCCACTGTGATAATTTAGGAATGCATTTGAAAAAGTGCTTTTCCTGTAAATCTTAGACTTAAAACACATATTTGAATAGTCCTTAACCAATGAAATGTCTAAATAATCAAGTTGATGTTTACTGATCTTATAGGTGAACCTAAAAAATGTGGTGGTCATGTTGATGTAATCCATAAATTCCATTAAACTTCCTTCATCTCCCATCCACATAAAGGAGATGTCGTCCAGAAATCTCCTATAGTACAAGATGTCCTGATACCATGTACTAGTAAAAATATATTTCTTTTCCCATTGGTATAATACATATATAAGGATTCATGGGACTACCTAAAAGGAGTGGATCAGAGTTTATTTTTACCTGAGATGTTTATGGTCACTGTTGATGTAGTCGATTTATTCCCTAGTATTCCACACAACACGGGTCTGGAGTGGTTAGGTACTTACTTATCTAATGAAGTCCAACTGGGGGCCATGTTTACTAACTTAATTTTGGAATTTATGGATTTAGTTTTAGAAAATAACTTCATTCACTTCAAGGGGGAATTTTATCGTCAGAAAAAAGGTGTATCAATGTGCCTCTTGTGCTTCCATGTACGCAAATCTGGCATTATACCAATGGGAAAAGAAATACATTTTTACTAGTACATGGTATCAGGACATCTTGTACTATACGAGATTTCTGGATGACATCTCCTTTATGTGGATGGGAGACGAAGGAAGTTTAATGGAATTTATGGATTACATCAACATGACCACCACATTTTTTAGGTTCACCTATAAGATCAGTAAACATCAACTTGATTATTTAGACATTTCACTGGTTAAGGATTATTCAAATATGTGTTTTCAGTCTAAGATTTACAGGAAAAGCACTTTTTCAAATGCATTCCTAAATTATCACAGTGGACATCCCTTCTATCAAAAGAGGGCGATAGTGAAGGGTCAACTAATTAGGGCTTCACGAATGTCCAGCACGGACAAACTTTTCAATGAGGAAGTTTCCATTTTAAAGAGATTCTTCAATGAAAAACAATATCCGGAAGCCCTGGTAGAAGCACTAGTTGTAGAAATTTCTGAGAAGAGGCCAAATAAATATCCCCCTTTATTGGGGGTGGGGGTTAATGAGAGGTTACCAAACCCTTCAAAAGACATTTCACAGTCAAAAAATAGTTTTATACATACTTTTCTAACAATTCAATCAGATCGAAGATTATTAAAAATATTGGC